>NC_071506.1:68786927-69086927 GCF_027887155.1 Malaclemys terrapin pileata | reverse complement strand
CTACGTATAGTGAGTAACCCAACATTCATATTCTGTGCTAGAAGAGAGGATTTGGGCATATATAGGTTATATATATATACAAGAGCAGTGTATTCTGTGAACCTGCCCTCATCCACTCCATTGAGCAGCAAGGAGTCCCTGAAGAGAAATGCTGCATATCTTTCAGTGGTGTCCCCATTCCAAGTCCAGCTCTCCTCCTGGCACTGCAGAATTGTGCCAGTTCCATTGCCAGTGCATCTTCCACACTCCCAGAGGAGAGGGCGGGATTTGCCCCACAATGTGAGAGGATGAAATTAGCTGAGATGTGGCTTTTGTCAGGGGACTTTTATAATTAAACAAATGTCAGCTTGAGGAATTCTGGTTATTCTCTCCACACATGACAATTGAGTCTGGACTTCAGGACCCTAGCTCCAGTGATTTATGTGGAATTATTCTTGATTTACATTTGTCTGAGAGGAGAAGAAGGCCCTCGATTTTTACAAGGAACCTTGAAAATCTCACATTCCTCCTTTGGGATCAAACACTGACAGTGTGAGCTAATCCATTTCTTCTGTTTTGAAGAAAAATAATTCAGAGGTCCTGAGGTGTAAGACTTGTGTCTGTACAGTAGTTATTATAAATAACTGTCTCATCATGATTTTCTAGCATGGGGAGTTAGTGTGCATGCATTACAGCTGGATGCAACAGTTTCACAGCTCCACTGATCTTAATTAAGTTGTGCCTCATTGCACCATGGCTGAATTTGGCCAACGGACTTTAATGTGTCTTCAGAGCTGCTATAATTGCTTGTTGTGACTCCAGATCCTAAAAGACTTGCTTCAAAGGAGCCATCAACTTCTTGCAGCTAGTTCCAGTGCTCAGCTTTGCGATGTTCCAGTAGGGATAAAATAGCCATGGCACCATTTGGGAACTTTAAATGCATGGTTATTATATGGGCATGTCCAGGTAGGTATCAAATGTTTAAAAGCAGTCACAGAGACTGAATATGTGTAGCTATAAGCAAGTCCAAGAAGCTGTGTTAAAGCTTCATTTTTGCTTTTAAATGCTTATTTCAGCCTGGAGGGAATCCAAAAGGGAGGTTTCATTTTCACGTGAAAAACTATAAAAACAAACAGTTTTGCTTGCAGGTTTGCCAGACTTTTCAAGTGATTCCAAAGTCCCATCTTATATAAGAGGCAAGATGTTCCACAGGATCAAGCACTAAACTAGGACCCCCATAATATGAGTTTTTCTGCCTCGGGCAACTCACCCTGACTACCTTTTCTTTGTCTTGTTTTCCTATAACTTAATGTCTTCAGGGCACAGCCTGTCTCTTAATATCTCTTTGTACAATGCCACACACACCATGACCCTGATCATCATTGGGGCCTCTAGGCACTACTTTAATACAAATAATATGTCCTGTTATGTGAACTTGTGGCCTGACAGTAGTTCAAGTTTAAGCACTACAAGTTTTATTAAACTAAAAAAAAAACCCCAAAAGACCACAAAACCCTCAGCCTTTTAATGCAAGAAGAGAAGATACAGATAGTTGCCCTTCTGCTGCTAGTGTTCCTATTATATTCAGTTTTCCTCTCGCAGTCATGAAAAACAGATACTCCGCCTGAACTTCCACAAAGAATTGTAATTTCCTGAGTCAGGGGCCTTTCCTAGGCAGAAGTATTCATGCCCTTTGGGGTGTCTGTGCATATGTCAAGAAATACTCATCCAGCCAGCACAATGCATTCACTTTTTAAAAATTCCTAATAAAGGCTGCAATTTAGCAAAGCACTTAGGCATGTGCTTACTTGAATCCAAGCTCTAACTGTCTATCTGGCAGTCAGCGTAAGCTTTGAAGGAGCCACTGTGGTTGTAGGTAATGGGGCCAATGGAAAGGCTGATTCTCATCCCCGCAACTAGCACCAGGCACTCAGCTTAACTCTACCCTTAGAGCTGGTCCAAGTGTTCCAGGTCGTCAACTACAAGCCCCTCTCTGACTCTCATGTTGCCAGTTACGGAGCAAGCAGAGTAGAAGAGCAGAGCTCTCACTGAGAGCTACCAGGATTGTCATTAAAGTTATGTGACATGGATTCACAAAGGTACTTAGGCACCTAAGTCTGGGTTTAGGTGCCTACGCCCCAGTTTTGGCTTCGCTGCAATTCACAAAAGTCCTACCAAACTCTGTAGGTGCCTAACCTCATTCTGTGCCTTAATTTTCAGAGTAAAAGTTCCCTAAGCCCATACGTTTCTGCCTCTGAGCATGGACACTGCCCTGCCTCACTTTAGGCATCTGGGTGCCAATTCCCACCTGAGCCCTAGAGTAATTCAGAAACCAAGAGATGATAGAATTGAATCTGCCTTACTCATACATGGAGCCTGATCTAGTAGGTATGCTCAGAGGCCTCCTTCTGGATCAGGTCCCATTTAAAATCTGGCAACTAGAGGAGCAGGGGATGGTGGTGCCCACTTATAACTTTCAGCCCAGTGGTTAGAGCACTCACCTTGGGGATGTGAAGAACATAGGATCAATTTCACCCCTGTGGCAGAGAGTTTGAACAGGGGTCTCCCACCTTGCAGGCACATGCTCCTACCACTGAAATATGGGATATTCTGATGTGGGGCTCCTTCTGTCTCCCCTGTGGGAGCTGATCTAGCTTGAATAAGTAATTAAAGAGTTATTGGAGCATGGGGACTGGACCCTGGTCTCCTACCTCCCAGGTGGGTGCCCTACTCATCAGACAGCAGTCATTCTCTCTCTCTCTGGCCCAGTGACTGTAAGTATTTATACATGGTAGAACAGCTTTGCCCCTTTTTATTCAAAATGTGACCCAATTTTATATAAATTCTCTGTCACTTACCTTGTGTATTTTTATGCCTGTATTAAAAATATTATGTACAGCTTTTAGTGAATCACTCATTAAAAGTCTAAAATAAAGTAACATTTTTCACTTTTCTTAATAGGGTGGGTTTGCAATGAAACAAGAAGCGAATCAGTGGCATTCTTCCAATGGTGCGCATTTGAGGAATGAGAAGTCACATTATTTTGGGAGCCAGACAAGATGCTCTGTGAGCACCCTTTTAAAACTTACCTTTGTCACATGACGACGTAAAAAAAAGAGATGACAGGCTTGATCCAGAGGGACCCCTGCCACTGCTTAAATCAGCATCCTGCTCCTACGTATGGGGGTAGGTTGTGCCATCAGTTTTCAAACAGAACTTCTGACTGAGATCAATGAAGCATTCTGACTGACAAGGGGTTGTACCAAGTGGCCTATGGGAAAGAATTAAAGAGTAAATAATTCTAAATATCTCTGATTTGTTTTAAAGTCTCTTGTATGTTCTTCTAGATTAGTACCATAAATACGCCCACGATTTAGTTTGGTACTATAATTTAGGGTAATATAGTTTAACTTAGTCTTAAATAGGTACATAAAAGGCAAGGGCTAATTTCTCCATGAAGAACCATTTTTCTTTACATTGTACTTGTATCTGTGCCGTTGTTTTTTAAAAGGGAAATTCAAACAATCATACCTGGATCACAAATTTGTGCATAGTAATGCTCTTTCTCTTCAATTAGTATCTATGACAAGATATTGAAAGGGTAAATCCTTTAATAAACTAAGGATTAATTCCCTTAGATGAGGAGAGGCTACAGGGAAATGATCTGCCTCTCTTGTTATTGCTATTGTTTTTCTTTGCAGATTGTTGTTACTAAAAAACTAATATCCAAAGACACAATGTAATATAATATTACTAATATTTAATAATTATATTAAACAAACATACAGGTTCAATTAAAGTCAAACATCTCTTTTCAGAAGTACATAAGAGATTAAAAAAAATCCTAAGATTTCTCTATTTCATTCTACGTATGCAGTTTCCAAAGATCTCCTTCCCAGATGGACCCTCCCTGACGGTATTTCCACAGGCTGGGACAACCAGACTTTTGGAAGTATGGAAAATGCATAAATCACCATACTGATTCCATCAGTCAAAAGGCAGGTTCATGAAAACAGCAGCATTTTTAAGTATCACCACATTCATAATGATCGCATTACGCAGCGTGATCTTGCCCCGAACACCACCTTTCAGCAGCTTGCTGAATGACTTGCTCAGCCATGCATTATTCACCAGAAGTTCTGGGCTGTCTCAAAGGCAATTACTGTTCCATGTACTGTCCTTATGAAGTATCATTTTAGCCAGTATTTTGTATTGTGCAATTAATAAGATTATACTATGTCCCCTGAAACAGTAAATTTAAAAAAATAGTAGTATAATTTAGTCTCTCGCTTTAGTGGCATAATATAACTCGAAACAATTTACAGTGGTACAGATTCCCATTTTTCTTCATTTTTGGTAATTATATGTGACTCTCTAGTGTTTAACATGATCTCCAATTCAATAATTAATTCCTGTGCTCTAGTATAAAATGTGTAATATTTTCAATGATAAATTCATAGTTGTTTGTAGACCACAGCCTAGCCACTCTATTACACTGTGTGTTACTGTTCCACAATAAAGCCCTGACTCTGCACAGACAAACTGCTGTGCCTACGAAGAACCCCAGTGAAGTCAATAGTGCCTGCCCACCTGGATTTCATGACAAGATCAGTGACTGTATTAGTTACACTATAAGTGTCCTTTATGACGTGCTCATTGTTTCTGAACATTGGTTCTTTTTTGGTGACATTTTTCATGCTTAGTCTCAGAACAGTGATGAAATTTTGTGGGAAGGGCAAGCAGTCAGTTTGGCCATTTCTGAGATCTGTCTGAGGAAAGAAATAATCCCAAAACAAAAGAAGAAAGAAAACCTTTTATGTTATATAGTCTGCACAGAAAATGTGCAAAAACCTAATTGAACGTTCTGATCCTGCAATTGGACCCTTTTGATTAGATCAGAAAGAGGAGACAATGGGAGGAGGATGCACTGCCCCAGAAGTCATAGGATATGAAGGAATGAGCACAGGGACTGATACCAGGAAGTTTTATTCCCATGCTAGGTAAATAGCATTTTCCCTGTCTGTAGATGGCAAAGATACAGATGAAGTAGGCATAGTTGATTAATGGGTAGGAGTTTAGAACTGAGCGTCAAGAAACCTAGGTTCTGTCTCAGGTCAATTTGGTGGCATTTCTGCTTGCTGACTTGTGAAGAAAAGTAACTCTGTGTTGCAACAAACACACAGAGTAGTTCTCCACCTAGTGTCACTACATGTATAAATGTACTGATTTTCTTCAAATTTCACTTAATTCTTATGTCTCAATAAGAACTATAAAACAAGCCAAATCTATGTACTCTGTATAATATACTATATCTTGTATTAATATAGAACACATTAAAAAGCATAAGCACAATGAGGCAGTGGTAGTTTTATCTTAATGTTAAGTTGGTTTTTTGCTTGTTTGTTTGCTTTTCATGAAGTTTCATATTTATGATATCATGATATTCTAGCTGCATTACTTAGCAGAGCATGGGATAATTCCAGTTAAACAGCTTTTGTTCAATACAGCTCTCTCTGCATGCATTTGGATGGATCAGGGATGTGAAATATAACCCTTTGGCAAAATGCTAAATATGTGTTACATCAGTAACTAGCATCTTCATCTAGCAAAACAACCAAGACAACAGAACTGGAATAATACAGCAGGCAACATTCTCAATACTGAGCAGGAAAGCTGCAAGATATTATCTAATTTTTGCTATAGACCATTGTATAGATTTCAGTCAAAGCTTTGAAGAGATTATTTCAGGTAGCCAAAGATTATCTCCAAGTCATAATACTTTCTGTCTCCACTCCCTATGCTGTAAGAGTAATTGGATATTTGATACTCAGGCTTACCACATCGGATGATGTATTCATATTTGGCATTATTACCACAACATGAAGGTGAGATAAAAATATGGTTTGTAATCTGTCCTTTAAATCGGCTTCTGTACCCAATGACTGGAAGATAGCTAATGTAATGCCAATATTTAAAAAGGGCTCTAGAGATGATCCCGGCAATTACAGACTGGTAAGTCTAACGTCAGTACCGGGCAAATTAGTTGAAACAATAGTAAAGAATAAAATTGTCAGACACCTAGAAGAACATAAATTGTTGGGCAAAAGTCAACATGGTTTCTGTAAAGGGAAATTGTGTCTTACTAATCTATTAGAGTTCTTTGAAGGGGTCAACAAACATGTGGTCAAGGGGGATCCAGTGGACATAGTGTACTTAGATTTCCAGAAAGCCTTTGACAAGGTCACTCACCAAAGGCTCTTACGTAAATTAAGTTGTCATGGGATAAAAGGGAAGGTCCTTTCATGGATTGAAAACTGGTTAAAAGACAGGGAACAAAGGGTAGGAATTAATGGTAAATTCTCAGAATGGAAAGGGTTAACTAGTGGTGTTCCCCCAGGGTCTGTCCTAGGACCAATCCTATTCAACTTATTCATAAATGATCTGGAGAAAGGGGTAAAAAGTGAGGTGGCAAAGTTTGCAGATGATACTAAACTGCTCAAGATAGTTATGACCAAAGCAGACTATGAAGAACTTCAAAAAGATCTCACAAAACTAAATGATTGGGCAACAAAATGGCAAATGAAATTTAATGTGGATAAATATAAATTAATGCACATTGGAAAAAATAATCCCAACTATACATACAATATGATGGGGGCTAATTTAACTACAATGAATCAGGAAAAAGATCTTGGAGTCATCGTGGATAGTTCTCTGAAGATGACCACGCAGTGTGCAGCGGCGGTCAAAAAAGCAAACAGGATGTTAGGAATCATTAAAAAGGGGATAGGGAATAAGACGGAGAATATATTATTGCCCTTATATAAATCGATGGTACTCCCACATCTTGAATACTGCGTACAGATGTGGTCTCCTCATCTCAAAAAAGATATACTGGCACTAGAAAAGGTTCAGAAAAGGGCAACTAAAATGATTAAGGGTTTGGAACGGGTCCCATATGAGGAGAGATTAAAGAGGCTAGGACTCTTCAGCTTGGAAAAGAGGAGACTAAGGGGGGATATGATAGAGGTATATAAAATCATGAGTGATGTGGAGAAAGTAGATAAGAAAAAGTTATTTACTTATTCCCATAATACAAGAACTGGGGGCCACCAAATGAAATTACTGGGCACCAGGTTTAAAACAAATAAAAGGAAGTTCTTCTTCACACAGCGCACAGTCAACTTGTGGAACTCCTTACCTGAGAAGGTTGTGAAGGCTAGGACTATAACAGCGTTTAAAAGAGAACTAAATAAATTCATGGAGGTTAAGTCCATTGATGGCTATTAGCCGGGATGGGTAAGGAATGGTGTCCCTAGCCTCTGTTTGTCAGAGGGTGGAGATGGATGGCAGGAGAGAGATCACTTGATCATTACCTGTTAGGTTCACTCCCTCTGGGGCACCTGGCATTGGCCACTGTCGGTAGACAGGATACTGGGCTAGATGGACCTTTGGTCTGACCCAGTATGGCCGTTCTTATATTCTTATGTAGGTGCTACTGTGGTTAGGGTTCTTGCTTTTCATCACAAAGACATAGATTTGATGCCAGACAGCTTCAGTGTAAAATGACTTTTGATAGTGATAGTTACATTATCTTCTGAGGGATGGCTCTTCTCTATATACACTCTAGTTAAAAGTAAATATTGGTCATGATAATTAGAAGTTGCTATGTTTCATAATCTAATATAGCAGTGATATGTCAGCCGGAGGTCCCCGCATGTTGTCTTCTTTGAGATTTAGCTTTGCTGTAATACTT
Organism: Malaclemys terrapin pileata; assembly: GCF_027887155.1. Lineage (NCBI taxonomy): Eukaryota > Metazoa > Chordata > Testudines > Emydidae > Malaclemys > Malaclemys terrapin. The sequence continues at coordinate 69,079,192 of NC_071506.1, read as the reverse complement.
TGTGGGCATAATGGACTGTGAAATTGAGGTCGTAGCATGAAACCACAGCTAGCTTTGATATTGACTGGGGGTGCTGAGAATGGTGCTGGGCCTTGTTTGGAAATACTTCCTGGTTGGGTGTATTTATCTATGAAAATATTGAGGCAGGCATTTACCTAATTTACATGCACATACAGGGTTTAAAGCACAGAGGTGGTATGAGGTGGTGTACTTGCCACCTTTAGCACCCTCTTCCATATTTCAGGCCTCCAGCCAAGTCACCTAAAGTTTAGTCCCCTTCTGGGGTAACAAAAAGATCCAAACAGAAGGCCTAAGGAATCAATAGTAATAATACTTCTTCAACCCCTCTCAGGTCAAACTAATAACTACTTCTCCAGGAGGAATTACCAGGCTATCCTCCCTCCCCCAGGGATACTGGCAGTTTACTACTGTGGTTTCCCTGCTCCCCACTCACAAGCCCCATTGCTGAACTTCTTCCAGAGAAGCCTCACCTGGACCCTGTGGATTTCTTCTATTCATGTAGGCCAGGGATGGGCAAACTTTTTGGCCCAAGGGCCACATCTGGGTGGGGAAATTGGATGCAGGGATATGAATGTAGGACTGGGGCAGGAGGTTGGGGTGCAGGAGGGAGTGCGGGGTGTGGGAGAGGGTGCGGTATGCAGGAAGGGGCTCAGGGCAAGGGGTTCGGGCACAGGAGGGATGTGAGGTGTACGAGGGGGCTCAGGGCAGGGGGTTGGCAGTTAGGAGGGGTATGACAGGGGGATCAGGGCAGGGGGTTGGGGTGTGAGGTGGAGGAGAGGTTCGGGGTGCAGACTCCAGCCCAGCACTGCTTACCTTGAGTGGCTCCGGGGTGGCACCGGTGCACAGCGGGGCTAAGGCAGCCTGCCTGCCTGCCTGCCCTGGCCCTGCACCACTCCTGGAAGCAGCCGGCACCACGTCCCTGCGGCCCCTGGGGGAGGGGAGGGCAGAGGGCTCCACACACTGCCCTTGCCTGCGGGTACCTCCCCCGAAGCTCCCATTGGCCACAGTTCCCCATTCCTGGCCAATGGGAGCTGTGGGGGATGGTGCCTGCAGGCGAGGGCAGTGTGTGGCACGGGGCCAGGGCAGGCAGGGAGTCTGCCTTAGCCTGCGGTGCCACAGGGGTGGCAATCCTGCAGGCCGGATCCAAAGCCCTGATGGGCCAGATCCGGCCCGTGGGCCATAGTTTGCCCATCCCTGATGTAGGCCCTAACTCAGGGCTTCTCCACAGGAGCCTACTCTGCTCCCTGTAGGTTTCTTCTACCAGACCACTCTCCTTCTTCCTCCTTTCCCTGAAACTAGTTTCCACCTGTAGCAATCTCTGGTCTGGAGACCTACACCAGTTCTCTTTCCAGAGCCTGATGAGAGGAATTCCATCATTGCTTCTCTTCCTCAGGGACCCTTGGCAAATCTACTGTCCACTCTGTGCCCTTCCAACCTGTAAAAACTGCAGGACTCCTCTCAAAGGAGCTGCTTTTATCTCCCCCTTCTAGTTAAGAAACTTTTCTTTTATATTGTTCAAGCAACCTCTTTCTAGCTCAGCTGTTCCATTACTAATTAGTTAAAGGGCACCAGCTGGAGCACTTTATTGCTCCCATGTGTAGCCTATAGGGTCATCCTGGGACAGTTAGGCCCTAATTCTTCTGAAGGGCCACTGGCCCCATGACAAGTGGTATTTGTGTGTTTTCTCCATGTGCATGGATTGTGCTCCTGTTTGCAAATTCTGGCTTATACACAGGGGTGGCTCCAGGCACCAGCGCAGCAAGCGTGTGCCTGGGTTGGCAAGCTGCGGGGGCCGGCCTGCTGGCTGCTGTGAGGGCGGCAGTCAGGCGGCCTTCGGCGGCATGCCTGCGGGAGGTCCGCCGGTCCCGTGGTTTCTGTGGCAATTCGGCGGCGGGTATGGTGAAGACACGGGACCAGCAGATCACCCACAGAAATGCCACTAAATCCGTGTGACTGCGGACTGCCCACAGGCATGCCACCGAAGGCCGCCTGACTGCTGTGCTTGGGGCAGCAAAAAACATAGAGCCACCCCTGCTTATACATTTAATTGGAAATTTTAAGGTTATTATACCTTTGTGTATTTTTTAATAGGAAATAGTAAAAATACTCCACTGATTCTCAGCCTGAGCATTTGAAGATATCCTAGTATCTCACAAATCCGAGACAGATGAATAAAACAATGGGTGGTTTGTGTCTGTTTACTTTTTTATTAGTGAAGGGCTTAAAAAGTGACTGGATCCTGATTTTGAACACCCTGAAACTGAAGTTCAAAGATGCTTGGATCCCAGGCTTTTATGTGGCCCATTAAAGGGACAGGTGCTACATGTATCTCAGATCAGATTTTAACTACTTCAAACTTCACATCTGGGGTTTTCGTTTGGGTCAATCTCTTATTATTTATTTGCATTACAGCAGCCCCTTTAGGTCCCAACTGAGAATGGGTCCCCATTGCGCTAGGAACTATAGAAAGATAGAGTATGAGCCAGACTCTTCCCCTTCAGTTCTAAATAGACAAGGGAAGGCAAAGCCAGAGGCATCTCTAGTCTTCCTTGTAAAGTCGTTGCTGCATATTTACAGGTTCCGTATCAGCCACTATGACTCACTGGGCAGAGTCCGGTGGCTGAGCCACTTCCTTTGGAATGTAAAGTACCATGCTACTTTTCAAAGGGTGTACTTTGAAAGGAACCAGGCTGGAGAAGAGGAGGAGAAAGTTGGATTTCTTACCTGTATTTTCGAACTGGCTTTCCGTATTTGAACGCTGGCTGCAGGTGATTAAAAACAAACACCTGGGCATGCTTCCCATCAATTACAAGGTGTGAGCTAAAAGAAGGAGGAGTACTTGTGACACCTTAGAGACTAACAAATTTATTTGAGCATACGCTTTCATGGGCTAAAGCCCACTTCATCAGATGCATGCAGTGGAAAATACAGTAGGAAGATATATATATATATATATGAAACCTTATGCTCAAATAAATGTGTTAGTCTCTTAGGTGCCACAAGTACTCCTTGTTCTTTTTGCTGATACAAACTAACACTTGGCTACCACTCTGAAACCCAAGGCGTGAGCTGCCTACTCAAAATACAAAAGGCATAACAGGGGCTCTTTTTGTTTGTGCTCCGAAGTGGAGTTATTTGCAATAAAGACGTCAGCGAACCTGTCATGGGAAATGAATATATTTCTGTCCTTGCCCCTGTGCTCAGTTTAACCTGTTAACAGAAAGCCGTGGTCCCTATTTGCTGAGATCGCACCTGCGCTCTGTTCCCGTTTGCAGGCAGCGACGTGGTGAGCTAGAGATCCAAAAGGAGCTGTCCAGGACTCAAGTATGTAGAGAGCTGTTCACCGAGTCAGTTGCCGAGGAGCTGTCCAGCATTTCAGCACCTCTGCGCTTTCGGGATTGCCAGCTACCCGGGCAACCTTCAGCCCGCACTAACTGCAGAAGGACCCGCAGAAGGAAAGCAGATCCCAGGCGTTAAGGTAAGGAAGAAGAATGAATTTCAAAGCTTAAGACAGAGGGAGATCCACAATTCCAGGCGTGTGTGAGTGAGTCAGATTTGGGGAGGGAAGGGGTGTGTTTGAGAAAGAGAAAGGAAACCGGTAGGATCCCCTTTAGATGACATGCCCCTGAGATCTGCTGCTCTGCATTGTCTCTTTGTAAATGTGATTCATAACTATCTTTTTATTTATGTCTCTGTGTGGCGCTCAGTTTCAACGCAACCCACCCTAAGAGGCGAAACGGAGCACGTGGAAGGTGCTTGGGCTGTGAGGTGCCTATTTCCATGTTTTCTGACAATGGGCATTTCTCTTGGTGAGGAAGCCCGAACTTAAGTGTGTGTTTTCCATTGTCCCTGCAAGGAGCTCCGGTGAGGAGAAGAGGAGTGATGGGCAAAGAGGTGGGATGACGAGAGACCTCTCCGGTGCAGGGCCAGAATTAAAGGTCTAAATCCAAGCCAAAGAGGCAGCGCCTTCTAGGTTCACCCCGGGAATCTGAAGCGGTCTGGTGCCGGTGACATATACCTCGACCTGGTGTTTGAGCCGAGCTGGGCTAGCTGGATTCAGCCCACGCTTCACTCCCTTGGGGGAGCCGCGGCCGGTCTGTCTTTCCCACCGCAGCCCATGGCTAACTTCTCCTTGCACTCCGAGCCCAACGCGTCCTGCGCGTTCTGCGCCGGCAGAGGGGCCCCCTGGCCCAACGCCTCCGCCCCGCAGCTGCTCCCCGACTTCTACCTGACCGTGCCCATCATCTACTCCCTCATCTGCGCCCTGGGGCTGACGGGCAACACCGCCGTCATCTACGTGATCCTGCGGGCCCCCAAGATGAAGACGGTCACCAACCTCTTCATCCTCAACCTGGCCGTGGCCGACGAGCTCTTCACCCTGGTGCTGCCCATCAACATCGCCGACCACCTGCTGCGGCAGTGGCCCTTCGGCGAGTTCATGTGCAAGCTGATCATCTCCATCGATCAGTACAACACCTTCTCCAGCATCTACTTCCTCACCGTCATGAGCATCGACCGCTACCTGGTGGTGGTGGCCACACTCCGGTCCAGGAAGGTGTCCTACCGCACCTACCGCGCCGCCAAGCTGGCCAGCCTGGCCGTCTGGGCCTTGGTCTCCATCGTCATCTCGCCCTTCGCTGTGTTCGCCAAGCTCCACCGGGAGCAGGGGCGCTCCCAGTGCGTCTTCGTCTTCCCCAGCCCGGAAAGCTTCTGGTGGAAAGTCAGCCGCCTCTACACCCTCCTGCTGGGCTTCGCCATCCCCGTCTCCACCATCTGCGTCCTCTACGCCGCCCTGCTAGCCAAGCTGAGACGCGTGCGCCTCCACAGCAACGCCAAAGCCCTGGACAAAGCCAAAAAGAAAGTGACGCTGATGGTGCTGGTCATCCTGGCCGTGTGCCTCCTCTGCTGGACCCCCTACCACCTCAGCACGGTGGTGGCCCTCACCACGGACCTCCCGCAGACCCCCCTGATCATCGGCATCTCCTATTTCATCACCAGCCTCAGCTACGCCAACAGCTGCCTCAACCCGTTCTTGTATGCCTTCTTGGACGATAATTTCCGGAAGAGCTTTCGCAAGCTGGTTGAATGCAGGGCGTCCCCCTAGAGCCCCCAGGCGCGGCTGCGCTCCTTTGTCATTTTCAAAGGGGAAAAGCGCATCCCAGGGAACAAGACTCGGACGCCGGTCTGCGAACCAGCCTTGATCAAGCTTTAGATCCAATGTACTCGTGAAATCAAAGCACAGGCAGGATCCATTTCTTTTCGGTTTGTCTTGCAGCCAGTGGCACAGTGTTCATAGGGGAGGAATGGGGCTTTTTAAATCCATACTAGTTCCTTGGCCTAGTCTTACCCATCACGCTCATTCTTTTTCCTTCAGTAGGGTGCTCTAGAGTCCTGGAGGTTGTATATTATGGAGCAGGAGCAAAATTCAACATTTTACAAGATGTTAGTGAAGAATAGCTAAGTACTTTGACATCTATCTATATTACTGGAGATCTGTAAAGCCAAATAAAGATATTTTACTGAGTGCCTTGCTTAATGAATCTTAAGCCTGCTAGTTTTATATCTGCCGTACTTAAGTTGTAGCTCAGCTTCACTCCCTTACTCTTCTAAATAAATACACCATAATTAAAAGAGCCTATGCTTTCATAGCAACCTGATATTCCCCCCTCACCCTCTGGTCTGAGGCGCTTTGTTACTCAGAATCAGATCTCATATTTCAGTCCAGAAGCAGCGGAAATAATGCAGTGCTCAGTGTAAATGCTCAGAGGCTACCATGTATAAATCTCCTTCCCTATACATGAATGATTGTTAAAATGTTTTTTTGCATGGAATACTATCCTGCTGGCTACAAGTCAGTCTGACCTTTCCGAACACATTTGAAAAAGAAATCACTATCTGGTTTTAGATCCTGTAGATTAGGCTATAATTCTACATCTTTAACAACCTTTGAAAGACAGATCTCCCAACGAGAAAGAATAAGGGAAAGCACTAGTAACACAACGAAGCTTATTTCCTTTTAGATGGGACCTAAATATGCCTATTAAAGTCTCCTGAAATCCCACTGCTTTTTCTGCACGTAGCAAGGAGCCTTTGCATTGGCTTTAAGAAAGAAGAAAAGAGGAATCATAGTGTGTAGAAATATGGATGTGTGTTTGGAGCCACCTTCTGTAGAAACTGGCATTTTCAGCCCAGCAAACTCTTCTATAATATAAAGTTCTCAGTTCCTATTAGGACCAGAATATATGGTTAGGTTTCTGTGCAATCCATACATTTATGATAGGTTTCTACATCTTCTCAAAAAACGCTCAGACTTCCCCCCCCCCCCCTTGTAGCTACTTAAGGATCAGATGTTATTTCAGTATAAATCCTCACTCAGAGATAACACTTTTAAAAGGGGTTCTGTCAAAAACAAAAACAAAAACCCTACTTCCACCCCTTAGCAGTCACATGTTAGCTTAACTCTACTTTCAAAATAAAAAGCTAACATATTATTCACTATTTTGCCTTCAAAAATCCTCTTTATCTTAACTTGGACAATGAGAATAAAAAGATGAATTTGGCTCTTTTCAGTTTCACCCTTGTTCACATGCTGAAACAGTTCAGGGGAAGGTTGCATTTCCCCCCCCACTTCACTTCTCTCCTACCCCCACAAGGAAAATTGACAGACTTGAAATATAGTTTGTAAAAATATTTCCAGGCATATAAGATTTTGAAACTGCAAAACTTTATGGTCATGTCTACTATTATTAATTCATATTACAGTAGCACTTAGGAGCCCCAGCCATGAACCAGGACCCCGTTGTGCTAGGCTCTGCACAAACACAGTCTTGTCTACTTGATTTTTACGTGGCTGAAACTTACTATGTAAAAATATAAAATAGTCAAATGTAAATACCCAGATCGTCTTTTGTTTCTAAAATTAGGGTATATAAATCGATATAGATTCTCGTTAGACAAACAGCAATCAATAATACTCTTTATCTGAGGAATGGTGAAGATGATAGTTTTTCTTGTTGTAAATAGTAGTGGAGATACAATTTTTTTTTAATTGCCCTAATGAAAAAAATGGCTACACTTCAAAAGCTGACAGGTTTGAAAACATATTGAGTCAAATCTTCTGAAGTTGGTATTTACAAGACCTAGTCACACTTTTTTCCATATGCTTAGTGACTAAGATATACTAATAACAAATGCTCAGTTAAAGTTACAGTGCAGCATTTATATACATTTCCCTGTTATTTGGAAGTGTAGAGCTGGTATGATTAGCTGGTTACATTTGTGTCATTGCTACTGATGTATTAAGAGATTATTGTATATGTGCACTGCTTTCAAATGATGCACTCATTAAAAATCATGGTACTGTATATTTTAAAGATGCTCCAGCTTCTTAAATGTAAACATGTATAACATTAGCACCATATAGTTTAATCAGTGTAATAAATATTCAGGCCTAAATCCAGCTGCTGCCTCCACGGGTGCCTCTGACAGCAGAAGTGATGCATTACCACGGTGCAATAAGGCAGGTCTGGTTTCCAGGGGCCATACAGGGGTCTGCACAAGACTTGCACAGAGCAGAGCTCAGGTCGCAAATGCCCTCTGTATGGCAATGCAAAGGGGCCACCTCCAACGCAGCACCAAAAAGTGAGTGGGAACAGGTAATTGGGTGGTCTAATTGAAGTCTGGAGGATCTGCTACTGATGGAGACCTTCAATCTTCCCCCTGTGAGCAGGACACAATATGGGGTTTATATGCTAAGTCAATCATTGGGATGAAGTGCCCCTTTTGAAGCCACTCTTCTACCATACCATGGTTTGGCTTGGTTATCTGGGCTGGTGCTGGACTAGCAGAGGAGGAATAATACAGAAAAAAATAGTTTTACCCCAAGAAGACTCTCTTAGAGTCTGGGGAAAAAAACAGAATTAAAATATCTGCACACTTTGTGGTGTTTTATTCTTTCTGAGAATTACAGTGCTCATGAAAGTCTGGGATTTTCTATACTAACTATAACCAAGCATTGTGTAGTCTTTCCCTGAGAACTTGGCCATGTCTTAGCACTGAGTAGTGGCTTTCCTGCTACTTCAGTTCTTGGACTTTACCAGAGTAAAGTATAAAGAGCCGTCAAATTATGTGATGGGACAAACAACCACTAAGAACTAATTTCAGATCATCAGCGCCTTTACTTTACCTCCTTTTTTGGGGCATGATTTGAACTCAAGTCAGCAGAAGCAAAAAAAATCTAGAGATACTGCACCACTTTGGCCACATTTGATCTGGGACAAGGCAAGAGAGACAAAACATTTGATCTTTAATTTAAGGAGTATGTGTGAATGTCAACACTTGGATAATAAAATATTTGTTAGTGTAGTATAACTTTAGCTCAATACTATGTCAATAATTCCTTATACACAGTAAACACATACTACAGTATCATTCCATTCTTATTAATAGTTCCTGCATGGCAATGGATGAGAGATCAGAAGGAAAAGCCCTGTGACTATTTCTATTTAGGGGCTTCTGTTTGAGGAATAACTAAAGAAACCATTTTGAGCCCAAAAGTACACAACATATGGATTTGATATTCAAGATGAAATGTTCAGGTTACCAGGAATAACATTTCTATCTGTTTCTGGGGGTACATGAATGCCCCCTCCAAACACTTAATGCCTACATAATTTATAATGTATTTTCCTCACATCAACCCTGTGTGGCAGAGAAGCATTATTTTCCCTAATTCTCAGAATCTGAGAGATTATAGGCTTGGGTTTCAGTGACCACTTGCAGCTCCCATTGAACTCAAGCTGTGGGTATTCATCATTAATGAAAATCAGGTCCAACACTTAAACTTTTCAGAAGCACCTAAGTAGCTTAGAAGCTTAAAGCCCATTTTCAAAAGTGGCTTAGGCACTAAGGAGCCCAAGTCTTGTTGACTTTCAATGAGACTTAGGAGCCTAAGTGCCTAAATCACTATTAAAATGGGACTTAGGCCCATAAGTCATTTACACATTTTTAAAACTTTTGCCCTACGGCTATGCCTACATTTGCGAGTGTACATGGTTACATGTGTGTTCTTGTGCCATAACCCCTGTCCTGTCTACAGATGAAGCCATGAAGACCATTCCTGAAGGACAGTCTAGTGCAAGAAAGCTAGCATACCTGAGAGAGCTTAGTATGTACACACCTCTGATGTGGCATGGTCCCATACCTGTTTTAAAATGCAGAGTGGATGGGAGCAAGGGGCATGTAGTGTTGTCAATAGTCCCCCAGGGCCATTCCTACAATGCATTCCACCCTTTGCCACCTGACCCTTATATAAACATATAAAGGTCCTGACCCCACCTCACCAGGGGTAGTAGCAACCTGCACTGTGCACTTCAGAACAGTTTTCTGCTAAAATCTCTTGATCAGTACACAAGATCATGATGTGGTGAGCTAAGAAAAGGTCATAGGTGACCCAAGAGGAGCCATTTGATCTCTGGAGCACACGCAGGTGCAGATCAATATTTAGTCAGAGTGCCCCTTTCTCCATGACTTCGCCCGAGTTAGCCAGAGCATTCACTGAACCGGGAGATTTCCCAGAAGCTGAAGGATGCAGGCGTTCACTGGACTCCATCGCAGTACTTCAAGCTCCTGTACTGGAGGGTGATGGATTCAAAGAGTTGCTCTGCAAGGGGACATAGCACATGCCCCTGCTAAAGTGAACTGTACCAGGTATTCTCCAGCACTGTGAGTACAGAGCCCGCAGTCACTCATGACCTAGTCCTCAACCCTACTGGCCTCATCATATGACAGGATGCTGATGAGGGGCAGGGTGAAGAGGAAGCCCCAGGAGACCCAGAGAAAGAGGAGCATGTGATTCTTCACCTCTACCCAGCAGACCCCCTTGAGGAAGCCCCCTCTGAGGAGGACCCCTACCTGTGGCAGGAACTAGAATCCAAGGTGGGTAAGTTACCTTACATCCCCACACACCACGGAAATAGCCCCTCTTGTTCCAAGAATACATACCTGACACCCCCACCCCTGTCCCTGCTTCATCCTGACCCTTCATCCTGGTCCATGAGCAGGCCAGGGCTGTAAATTAGATTTTATTGAAATCTCATGATCCACTGTAAAGTATTAGCATAAGTTATAACAGTATTAACAAGCAGTCTCTGTGCCCCTGTGTGTTGGCATGTTTGCCAGCCAGCATTCCAAGTAGTGATAGGGAGGAAGGGAGAGGGGTTGGTGGCGTGGCTGTGCGTCTGGGAAGTGAAAGAGAATCAATTGTTTGTCTGAGGAAAGTCAGAGTAGCCTATTCTTCTTGTGACCATTGGAAATACTTATTACCATTCCCAGTCCCTGGTGTGTGGACTCTCCCTGTGACAAGCCACTCTGCAGAAGCCATGAGAATTGGGGATGGGTGAAGGATCCACCCCAGCCAATGAATAAACACAATGCCATGTCCCTCAGCAATGGAGAAGTTGTGGTGTTAAAAGTTAAAAAAAACTATGCTTCCATAGTGACTTTGTTTCTCTGTGCCTTTCAATACTGTTTTCTGGACATGCGGCCAGACTTTCTGGCAATGCACCGAGGGCTAGCAGGTGGGTAGATTTTGTCTACAGGTCTCTGTTCCTCTTCCACAGAAACTCCATCTGTTAACCTAGAATACAGTCAACTTCCTCTTGAATTGCCACCCAGTCCTGTAAGCATAAAATAGCAAATTTTTGGTGTAGAAGAAATTCAAGCTTGATCTTCAAGTTTATCAGCGGGGCAAATGTGCTTGATCAACCTTCACAGCTTGCCAAATCCCTACATATAGTTGAATGGAGAGGGGTCACCATTATCAGAAATCTGTCTCTGCCCCAGGTAGCCAGATATCCTCTGTGGTACTGGAAAACCACTTCTCTTTTCCATCCCTGTACCTTCACAACTGCTATGTTCTCCACGTGATGAACAGCCTTTAAAGAACAGAAAGGTGACTTGGCCTTACCCCTGAAGGAACCCAACTCCACCCCCAAGCAGTTCATGTGTGCATATTAACATTACAACATTTTAATAAAATTAATGCAGGTATCTTACCCTTTTTCACCTCAGCTCTTTCCTTGTGGGCTGCAAAAGTAGACTGAAGGAAGGAGGCTGTAACAGCTGTATTCCTTGGATTTAAAAAAGTATCGGTATATGTAGGGGGATTTAGGTGCCTTCCAAAGAAAAATGAAATATGTTACTTTTGTGTTTGACTTGGCAGGACACTCTGATGCTGAGGGAGAACCCATTCCACCAGGAGAGGCACTGCAGAGATATCAGAGGAAGATACTGAAGGACTCTGGAAGACCTGCTTGTTGCCATAGACAGAAGGAGTCAGGAGCAGTTGGACTTTAAGGCAAGGGGGAGCAGGCTCTTAGGCAGGATGAGGCATTCCTGCAAATGCAGAGACAGCACAGACAATGGGAGCCTGCGTACAGGGAATGGGATCATGCAGTCCCTAGTCCAATTAATGGCAGAATGCTTTTGAGGCCTGACCATCATGATTGCTGCTGCTCCATTCCTGGAACAGGCAGCTTCCCCCCCCCCCGCCCCCTTTCTCCTCCTAAAGTTGCATGCTGTTGAAGCAGTGAATCCCCCTAGTCCCAGCAGGGAGGAGCAGGCTGGACTACCGCCATAAAATACTCTACTGTGTTAAGTCCCCAAACCCCACATAGCAGATGTCCTTGTTTGTTGCCCCACAAAATATTCTGTGGGAGTTCCCTCCTTCTCAGGTTGAGGGGGAGGGGAAGAGCAAGGAGTTGTATCCACAGAAAGTGATGTTTGCCCGCTTCTGAGGGAATTTGGCCTTCTTTTTTTTATTCATTTGTTCTTGTTGCAAACTGTTCTAGCTCTATGTTTCCCGTATGTATGTAAACAAAACTTACTGTTCACTTCACTTGTGTGTGCACCTGCTTTTCTGAAAAAAAGAACAGGAGTACTAGTGTCACCTTAGAGACTAACTAATTTATTAGAGCATAAGCTTTCGTGGACTACAGCCCACTTCTTCGGATGCATATAGAGTGGAATAAATATTGAGGAGATATATATACACACATACAGAGAGCATAAACAGGTGGGAGTTGTCTTACCAACTCTGAGAGTTTTTTTCTCTTACTTTATTGGCCTCTCAGAGTTGGTAAGACAAGAGAAAAAAACTCTCAGAATTGGTAAGACAACTCCCACCTGTTTATGCTCTCTGTATGTGTGTATATATATCTCCTCAATATTTATTCCACTCTATATGCATCCGAAGAAGTGGGCTGTAGTCCACGAAAGCTTATGCTGAAATAAATTTGTTAGTCTCTAAGGTGCCACAAGTACTCCTGTTCTTTTTGCGGATACAGACTAACACGGCTGCTACTCTGAAACCTGCTTTTCTGAGTATTATCAATGTGATACTTCCCAGAGGTTTGGGATTAGGTAGCAGGATTCACACACCACATGACAGTGTGATTTCTGTGAAAGTCTGGTGCCATGGAAATGCTAACAATACCATCCCTCCCACAACCGCTTCTCCCCCAATGCTTCAGCCATGATTTTGGTAATGTTTTTTAAAAAGATCATGGCAGTGATGTATGTTGTGAAATAACTGTTGGTGGCCAAAGCACTCCCATGAAAACCAAAGACAAGCTAACCGAAACATCATTATGGCTTTGTTTATAATTAAGTGAGAATACAGACAAAGGAAACAAAAAGTATCAGTGAAGATACCTGGCACTGAGAGCTTTACTGACTCTCCCACTCCACCAAACAGTTACACTGGCAACCACAGGAGTAATCATGCCAGAGGCGCAATCATGCATAGCATCTAATAAGAGCTCTGAGATGCTGTCAGGCAGAATTGTAAGGATTGTATTAAGTCCCTCCCAAAGCCTTACAGAACTGTTTTTGAATTATCATAACAATGCATAAGTGCTCCCTTAAACTAACCTGAAACAGAGCAGTTAACATGAAACAAAAACAATGATCAATGATGGCATTAAAATTCTCCTTAGCACAAAACCATGGCCAAAGGTGTTAACCTTGCTGGTCTTCTCCCCAGTTGCTTTTGGTTATTACATTAACTACAGGGGATCAAAACCCACCAAGGTTTCTCACAACAGAAGTATGTGGCAATGGTCTGTTGAGCTTGCCAGGCAGTGTCACAGTGTCACAATAGCGTACCTCAACCTCGTCCCAATTCACCTTCTGGCTGCATTTAGGAGGAAACATGAGCTGCCTAGTTCTACATGATGTATGCAAAACATTAGGAATAAAAACAGTTTTTTCTCCATCTTTCTTATTTGTGCTTCACTAAGTAGTTCAGAAGGATGACTTGGAAGAAAGGAATAAAAAGATTAGTAGGTACTGGGTTTTAGTATTCAAATAGTGGATTCTTGCTTGACCTCCTCCAAGCAGCATTTTTCAAACATATAATACTGGAGGGAAATTCCATTTGATTATGTTGTGTAATAAATTTAATAAATTTTTGCTACTATATGGCAGATATAGATGTGGCAGATTTCTCCCATTCTGATACTGTGGACACTACACATTGACCACTAGAATAAATCTCACCACAACAGGGAGGTCTCTTGTACATGTATCGTGCAACCTCTCTTGCATGCCTTGGAATGAAATAGATTTTCCTCAATGCACCAGAATCTTTGTTTCAAACCCGTCATGGCAACTACTCACAGGCTATATACCAAAACATGAATTTAGAGCAAAATCCTGAAGCCTCGAGTCAGGCCTAAACTCATATGCAGAGAGAGAACCCCTCAGACCTGGCTCTCTTCTCTTCTATATGGAAGGACTGTTTTGGAGGCAGGTCTGTAGCATTGTCCTCCACTCACCTCCAGACCCCACAGTGGGTACTCCATGGGTCTGGGAACCAGATGGGAGAGCAGGCAGAGGCTGGGCAGTTAAAGAGAAGGAAAAGGTGGACTGGGACAAGGCAAGAGAGATAAAACATTGTCCTCATGATAGTCTCATGAAGCTTAAGCAGAAAATAGGATGTGGTCTCTTTTCTACAGAGTCTTTTTGTTTTCTCAGGGACAGCTACATTCCAAGAGAGGACCAAATGGAGCTGCACTCCTAAAGAGTATCTAGAGAGAGCTTCAGCATGGGTTATTGTGGAATGCATGTGGATCACTAGAGGTGGACTTGTGGTCTATTTCATAACGAGCAAACCCTGACCTCCCAATGGAGCAACAAGGGAGGAATTCCATGTAGACATTCTCTCCTGAGACCCTTTCCTGTGGGTTTTTTCCATAAGAAGGGGTGATCTAGCCCTTTTACTTAACTTAGTGCAGAACTAAGGGGACCCAACCTTGGATAGCTTGTGGGAGATCTGACAAGATCACAGCCTGAGCCATTATGGCTGCTGTAAGTTAATTACTTCAGTGTTTTCCAATATTAATATACATATAGATCAATAAAGCCAACCTTTTTTGCTGCAGCACCATCCCCACATTGCAGGGGCCAGGCATACCTTTTCTTATGAAAAAGTAAAGATTTAAAATTTATAGACAATCCAATAAAGTGAACACAAAAACATGGGTGCAGTCTTTTGCGTGGGATGCAATGAGAACCATGCAAACTTCTGAACAAGCGTTACTATCATGTTCACTGATTATTTATATGGGCACATGCACCTTAGACACTTTTTTTAAATAGCAAATTTAACCAATCATATTTGGTCCTGAAATAGCATTTTAATTGCACATGTACTTCCAGCTATTTGATCAAGATGGATTAGAGCTTGTCAAATGAAAAACAAGGCTACTTCCCCTGCAGAGGAGAAATACAGCATTGTGGCCTGGTGTGCAGCATTAGGAGTTCCTTCTGAGGGAGTATTTGCAACATGAGTCATGAATCAGGTATTTAAGTCCAGTCACCTGCAACATATAGAATGCAATTCTGTCCACAGCAGAGTGCCAGTCAACAGCCACTCATTAGCCACTAGGCAGCATTCCAACTCCCCTGCCTGGCCAGATCTGCTGAAAATGAATTACTTGTGACATTCTCCTGTTAATGAGCTTCTGTGCCTGTGATTAGGCATTTGACATGTCAGATGCCCTATATTTTGATATGAAAACAGGAAGAGTTTCTGTCTAAGAGGGTTACCTTGTTGACATGAGTGACATCATTACCATCTGGGTCATATTAGAGCTGTGTAATGTCATGAAACTCTCTCATGATTTGCAATTGGTGCTGCCTCTGATGGGGGGGGGAGGGTGGAGTGACTGATGAAATTATAATGATTAATGGTCTTGACAGTGGCCTCAGAAACTATTCTGTGCACGTGGTGGCAGCAGACAAGCTTCTAATCCACATAGTGTATCCAGATGACTCCTTGATAGGTGTTGCCAGGATCATTTGGGCAAATTTGATATCTTTTTAATTTCATGAGCAATATTTTGCCCAGATCTACTCTTCAGGCTTCCAATTTATTCTCCAACATCCTGACCATCTGAACGTTCCCACAACCAAATCTACTTCCTTTCCTGGATAGAGCATTTTTATTGCTACTCCTTTTAATGAGTGAACTCACAAATTTTTGCAGATCAATCTTTTTGAGAACTAATTTTATCCATACCCTGCTGGTGCTTAATTTTACTGGGTCATTCTCCTTGGTAGGAGAGATAAACTATTAATCTTAAATCTTCCTGAAAACATTTGATCTTTTTAGATACATTTCCGAACAAGAAGGATGGCACATATTTTTGTCCGATTTATCTTTCATCAAATGGACCTCACATTATTCTTGTAACTTGAAGTTTGCATATGGAATTTAATTCAAACTCCTAACCAGATGGAGTTTCTCTCATCGCGGGTTATGGATTTCTCAAAGCCTCGTTGCAGAGTATAAACAGAAGGATGCCAGTTCCATAGTGAGCAATCTTATGAGACATAAACTGTCTTATTACATAAATAATTCAGCAGAAAAATATCCCCTATCTTAGAAGTGACAGGTCTGTTTAGATTAGTTTCCCTGAAGAAGAAAGAAGATTCAGGACCTGATTTTAACTCAGCAAAGATAGAACACAAAGCAGAACATACATTTCAAGAGTTGAAGTTTGTAGATGAAATCTGAATGTCAAATTCTTTAATTGTAATGTTGTAGTATTAGAACATATATATTCATTGTACATCCAGCTGGCAAACTCTGTTCATTCAATTTCATGTGCAGCATAAGGAAATTTTCATTGAAGTAATAATTACTCACATTGGTAAGCACTTACTGACATAAATTCAACCACTCATTGTTTAGTGGTTCAACAATGTGAGGAAAGATCTCACAAAACTGGCCCATAAAAATTTGAGACCGTAATATCCTGACTCCTTAAGTCATCTAGTTTCTCTCTATTTTACTAGATTATCATAATCCAGTTGTGTTTTGTGAAAAACTTCTATTACTCTATTATTTCCCAAAACAAGGCTGTCAAGCTGTCTGGAGTGGCTCACAATTGCAAGTGCCAAGCTTAGGGCAGACTGTCAGAAAAGGGCAGACACCCCAAACTGGTGATATATTCTATAATTAGATTTCACCAAGCCATTAACAAAATGTGAACTTTTGGATCACTATACCAGTCTTACTATGGAGTCACAGACAGTCCCGTTAGCCTCTTCTTGGCACCCAGACAAACTGAACTTTGTGATAAAAGGTTATTTAACACCAACATCCCTCATGCCCCCCAAAAATCACACCACATCAGCTTTCTTCCAGTCCTGAGAGACCAGTCACTTACCCCAGATCAATTGATACTCCAGATATTACACCAAAGGCAATGCTGGCAGTCAATTCTATAGTAAACTAACTACGGGTTTATTAGCTAAGAGAAGAGAATAAGAGTTATTGAGAGGTTAAAGTAGATAAACTATAACATCTGAATCAAAGTTTGTAAGTCCAAAATGATAGCAGAGATGTATAATCTTCCAGTTTCCCAAAAGTCTTTTCAGGGCTATGCACAGTAACTCTGTGCTTTGCATCTGGTACACTTCTCTGTAAGAGTCCAAGAGTTCATAGATAAAGGATCTTCCTTTGAATCAGTATTTATAGCTTCTTCTTGGACAGTCTGATAAGCGTTTTTACTCACACAATGGCCAATTGCTTTGAATTAAGCACTTTTCTTCATTTGAGTATTTCATTTGAGGGATACACATAGTATAAATGTCTGCCATTACATTATAATAGGAATAAATAAGTGAAAATCATACAAATAAATTTCCATTAGTTTTCATGAAGTTCTAACACCTGAATACACAGTTACATTAACACACACTTTGAGCTAGGGTAATTTAATTACCAGGCATGCATAATGTAAATGTAATGTAATAGTAAACAACAGGATAGAGATAGGCAAAAACAATACAATTAACATCTCCTTTGATCTCTTATTAACACACAAGTGAATTGGCTTGAATATATATACTACTACATTTAACTCTTTTGATATTCACACATAAGTGAATTGGCCTATGGCTCTGGCCTGAGCTAGTCTGTCAGTGTCACAAAGACATGATCACAATGGAAGATAATACCGAATTAGACAACTGTCATTCAAATGAATGAAACCAAAATTTCATTCTTTCTAATACGGAAAAAATTAAATTTTTGCCTAAATTGTACATGTTCCTTTTTGATTATTTCCCCTTTATATCAATTTTAAGAAAGACTGAAGAAAAATGAAAAAGGTCTTAACTCAAACAAACTTTTATACAATAAAGCCAATTTAACAATCCACAAATGTCCATTCTAGTTCTGAAAAATGTATACCACCAGAGGGAGGTAGGAGACAACTTTTTCAGAGAAAATACTGGATACAAAACTTTTGTTAATACTATCGGTCATGCCACTGCAAGTTTTCTTTTCCACAAAAAATCTTATTTTTCAGATTTTACTAATCAGCTTAATTAACAAAAATTGATTTTCTGTTAACAGTGTAAAGTATATCATAGTAACATTGGGAGTCTGATATAAACCTCTCAGAACAAGGATATTCAGAGTTTAGGACAGAATAATTTTCTTCCAAGGTGTTTCAGAGGGTGGGGTGATCTTAAAAAACCCTTAACTCTTCTATGAAAGTAGGATCAAAGGCTATTTTTAAAACAAACTAGGGAGACTAATGTTAGGTTCCTAAATCCACAGTTAGGTACTTAAGTGTGTGGCATGATTTTCAGATGTACACAGCACTTAGCAGCTCCCACTGAAATCCCAGAGTGTTTGAAGACTCTTTTCCCACTGCAGCACACTTTACAAATTAGGGGCAGTGACCCCCTGAAGATCCTGCCTTAGAACATTTGGAGAAGTCACCTTGTGCCCCCAAAGACAGGAGAATGGCTCATCTGGCCCCAGGATGAAGAGTGGATAGGCCGATGAGTGCGACCTTGAAGACATCTTTGTTAAACTGGAGGGCTACTGGGGTCTGTGGAAGACAGGAGGGACTGAATATGAAGTTAACATTTTCCCCTTGCACGTTCAAATTAATTGCATTCTCACTTTAAGGGCTGGTCTACACTGGGGGGGGGGAAATTGAGCTAAGGGCTGGTCTACACTTAGTCCGGACTTCGGACTAAGGTACGCAAATTCAGCTACGTTAATAACGTAGCTGAATTCGAAGTACCTTACTCCGGACTTACCGCGGTCCAGACGCGGCCGGAAGTCTCCCCCCGTCGACGCCGCGTACTCCTCTCGGCGAGCTGGAGTACCGGCGTCGATTGTGAGCACTTCCGGGATCGATCCGGGATCGATTTATCGCGTCTTAACCAGACGCGATAAATCGATCCCAGAACATCGATGGCGTGCCTCCGGACCAGCCGGTAAGTGAAGACTAGGCCTTAGATACGCAACTTCAGCTATGAGAATAGTGTAGTTGAAGTCGATGTATCTTAGATCGACTTTCCCGCGCTGTGAGGACGCGAGGTTCGACGGCTGCGGCTCCCCCATCGACTCCGCTTCCGCCTCTCACCCTGGTGGAGTTCCAGAGTCGACCGGGAGTGCATTTGGGGATCAATTTATCGTGTCTAGACGAGACTCGATAAGTCGATCCCTGATAGATCTATTACTACGTGCCGATCCGGCAGGTAGTGAAGACGTTCTCTAAGTGAATGTACAGGGCTGGACAGTTTCCAATCTTTGTGAATCAAACCTACATAGTTCATTTTGTAAACTTCTTATGAGCTGAAACTCACAGGGTTTGCACACGTCCCCTTGGACTCATCCTGAGCCTTAATGGCTGCTGCAGAGGCAGACCAGACAGTCAGAAAAGTTAAAGCGACTAGCTTAAACATATGTAGCTACCTCTCTCCTTTCTGTGGGAACAGAGTGGGCTGATGTTATATTATTAAAGTAAGAAATCTTCTAATGTTTGTCTTGAACATTGATACATCTTACATTTACTTCAATTTAATATCCAAATTAGGGTTGTCAATTAATCGCAGTTAACGCATGCGATTAAGTCAAAAAAATTAATAGCTATTAAAAAACATTAATTGTGATTAATTGCAGTTTTAATCGTACTGTTAAACAATAATAGAATGCCAATTGAAATGTATAAAATATTTTGAATGTTTTTCTACATTTTCAAATATATTGATTTCAGTTACAACACAGAATGCAGAGTGTACAGTGCTCACGTTATTTTTATTACAAATTTTTGCACTGTAAAAATGAAAAAAACAGTATTTTTCAATTTACCTCATAAAAGTACTGTTGTGCAATTTCTTTATCATAAAAGAGAAACTTACAAATGTGTTTTTGTTACATAACTGCACTCAAAAACAAAACAATGTAAAATTTTAGAGCCTTATTTTTTTATTTACGTCACCTGAAAGTGAGAACAGGCATTTGCATGGCACTTTTGTATCTGGCATTGCGAGGTGTTTATGTGCCAGATATGCTAAACATTCATATGCCTCTTCATGCTTTGGCCACCATTCCAGAAAACATGCTTCTATGCTGATGACGCTAGTTAAAAAAATAATGTGTTAATTAAATTTGTGACTGAGTTATGGCAGTGTCAGATGACCCACCATATATTGTTCATTTTAAGAACACTGCAGATTTGACAAAACACAAAGAAGGTACCAATGTGAGATTTCTAAAGATAGATAGAACACTCGACCCAAGATTTAAGAATCTGAAGTGTCTTCCAAAATCTGAAAGGGACGAAGTGTGGAGCATGCTGTCAGAAGTCTTAAAAGAGCAACACTCCGATGTGGAAACTACAGAACCTGAACCACCAAAAAAGAAAATCAACCTTCTGCTCGTGGCATCTGACTCAGATGATGAAAATGAACATGCATCGGTCCACATTGCTTTGGATCATTAACGAGTGGAACCCATCATCAGCATGGACACATGTCCTCTAGTATGGTGGTTGAAGCATGAAGTGACATATGAATCTTTAGCGCATCTGGCACGTAAATATCTTGTGATGCCAGCTACCCCAGTGCCATTCGAATGCCTATTCTCACTTTCAGGTGACATTGTAAACAAGAAGTGGGCAGCATTATCTCCCGCAAATGTAAACAAACTTGTTTGAGCGATTGGCTGAACAAGAAATAGGACTGAGTGACTGAGTGAACATGTAGGCTCTAAAGTTTTATATGGTTTTATTTTTGAATGCAGTTATTTTTTGTACATAATTCTACATTTGTAAGTTCAACTTTCATGATAAAGAGATTGCACTACAGTACCTGTATTAAGTTAATTGAAAAATACTATTTCTTTTTTACAGTGCAAATATTTTTAATAAAAACTAAATAAAATGTGAGCACTGTACTCTTTGTATTCTGTTTTGTAATTGAAATCAATATATTTGCAAATGTAGAAAAACATCCTAAATATTTAAATAGTATTCTATTATTAACAGTGCAAATAGTTTTAATCACTTGACAGCCCTAATTCAGATCTTAAATAAAATTGCTACACATGAAAATAATGTCATTTGGTATAATTTAGAATGATGCCACAGCTGTAGTTGTTAACTAGCCCCTGAGAGAAAGAATTTATTTTCATCTAGGATTTGAAAAAACATATCAATTTTTTACATTCCAGGTCTGAATTGTAATCTTTCAACATTACAGTTTACTATACAAGTATAATAATCTTTTTTTCGGTTTGCTAAATATGTCCACCAGATGGCACTGATTGCCTAATATCACATTTATCCTTAGGAAAAATTTCACATAACAACTACTTTGAAAAAAACCTGAGAACAACAGAGTTCCACACATCTTTGAAGGATACACTGAAATTAATATGATTTTGCCTTTATCCTCCCTTATGGAAACAACAATATATATAATCATAATATCTCAATAACTTTAAATTATATAAAAACATACAAAGAAGGTATAAATGGCATTTATTTTCTCGGTATGAATCCAAACATGGGGGCAGAACTAAGTTCCAGGTGCTCAGCAGAACAATTTGGAGATTCCTATAAACAGGGATGTGTGACTGTGGGGGGAGGTCCATAGCTCACGGAAGGCTGAGCACAAAGTTAGTGATGAAGTCCCTGACTCAGCATGTAAGCACATAGCTTTGAACACCTGGTTAAGTCCCCAGGAAGCCACTGAAATTATTTGTATGACTGTAGTGCTTAGAAGCCCTAGTCATGGAGCAGGACCTCACTGTGTTGGATGCTGCACAAGCACAGAATACATAAAAAAGGCAGCCCTTTATGAAACGAAAGCTGTGCAATTGCTTTGGTGAATCAGAGCATACATCAACTGCCTACTCCGTATAAACAGAACATTGTGAAAATGAACATAGTCATTTCCTCTGTACAAATGTTGTCACCTGTGTGTGGTCCATGCCCTTGTTTGACAGAGTCTTAGATGGTCTCAAAGATGGCAATAACTGTACTTTTGAGTTTATGAGAAGAAGTTAGGATGGGTTGCAGCTGTTGTTAATGTTCAATCCTGTTTCATCCCAGGTGGTGTTTGGGTTTCAGCTGGAGCTGGTAGGGCTGGCAGTGTCATCGGGGTCTCTATCTCTCTGACCTGGTCTGGTAAGGACATCTCTTAAGATCAGGATGATGAAGGTCTGGGGTCCCAGGAAATGGTGAAGGTGGCAACCATGATGCTGAAGCTCACTCCAGTAGCCTCCATCATTATTTTTGTATTTCCCCTCCAAGATCTCCTTCTTTCAGGACCCCAAAAGGGAGTGATAGATACAAGAGTCCAACTGCTCATTATTTTTTCCACTAATTAGTCCTAATATTTGACACACATATTTTGGTTCATTAACATGTGGTTCCACATCTTCTGTTTTTAGCAAGCATGATTTTAACAAAGTCCTTGAATTAGATTAATGTGGTATTTTTATTCAGACTGATTCAGTCTCTCTGTCTGGTTTTCTAGCACTTGCTCATAATATTCATTTATTGAAAATAACTTGACCTATTTTCCATGGTTAATTTCCAAGCAGGCAAAAATTGTAGGTTATTGTGACATTTTATGAATGTGCACATACTTTTTACATTTGAGCTTACAGGTGGGGTAAATTTTTAGGTCCAGTAATCATAACAGGCTTTTTCTAAATCATTTTTAGGATCAAAGAATGAATCTATCCCTCCAATTTAAAAAAAAGGCAAATATTCATATTCCCTCTGGCTCTTTCTATTGGTCCCTCCCTTTCAATACTGCAGTGTCCTTATTCATTTCTTACTAAGGCAAAATTCCCATGGGTCACAAGAGAGCTGGTCAAGATTTCAGAAAGAGACGGGGATTTGGTAAAAACAAAAATTGACACAGAAAAATGCTGTTTTCCAAAGATAAACCAGAAACTCATCCCCATTATATTTTTGTTAATTTTTTACCGGAAAACTATTTTAAAACCAAAAATGGATTTTGAAACCCCCAATGTTTTAAATTGAAAACCAATTTTTTTAGGCCCCCGCCCCCCCCACTATTTTTGTTTGAGTATTTCAGTGAGGAAAAAAAACATTTTAAAATGATGGGAAATGTCAACAAAAACTAAAATTATTTCCCATGAAAAATAATTGGTGTTGTTAGTAGCTCTAGTCACTAACGTTGCTGGTCAGTAGTTAGGAGACCTGGCTTCTCTTCCTGGTTGTGCCATTGGTGAGTTACATAACCTTGGACAAGTGTTTTCACCTGTCTATTTACTGTTTACTCTTGGTGACAGGGCCTGTCTCTCACTATGTGTTTGCATAGTGTTAAGTATACTGGAATCCCACTCTCAGTTAGGGCCTCTGGGTGCTGCTGTAATAAATAACAATAATAATAACAAAGTCAATGGGATTTTTGCCTGATTAAATAGAAAGGACTGCAGGATTTGCTACCACTCAAGGACCTAGTTATTCCGTCAGTTGCATGTGCAACTCCCAGTAATGTTAATAGGAACTGTACCAGCTCCATCGAAGGAATAATCAGGAGAAGTTTTCTTTCCTATGCCAAACCTAGTACCTGACCCAATTAAGCATAATTCCATAAGTAATTCTTCGGCTGGGCAGCTCATGACCAGTATTAATAAACTTTTAAAAACTTTGAGATCACTAATTTTTAGCAGGCATTTTTGGAGGGAGGGAGTAAAGTTTGCTAAAACTTCTCAGAGCATCTTCTTCATTATAAAACTAGAAGAGAACTGCTTTTAAAGCATCTCTTTCCTCTGGTGACACAATTATGATATCATTCTGAAGGTAGCTACCCTTTTCTCCTGCCAATTTTCAGTCATTTAGGACACCAGGCAGAGCATTAGGGAAAATGAAAGATACTTGGTCAAGTCAATTTCAGACACTAGAAGACAAAATATATTCTGTCTCTAAGGAAAGTACATCAGAAGTCCTAACTGTTAGCTTATCAGAAAAGAAAAGTTAAAATAGCCCTGCCAGTGTAACACCAATAGATCCTGGTCATCAGCAGGCAGAATTAAATCTGGGACCTCTAAAGCTTAGTGCATGAGTCACATGGCTATTAGCTAATGCTGTAGCAGGCTCATTAATCTCTAAGTGGTCTCAGTGCCACTAGCGGGGACAGAGCACCACATCCAGGAGGTGTGTGGGCTACACAAGGACTCAGGAGAATCTAAGTTTTTCTTTCTGGAAAGGGTAACAATTAATAAATATAACAGGGTTTGTGGGTGATCTAATATTAAAAATGGAATCTGAATAAAATTGCTAGTGTTAATAGTTTGGGTGAATAACCTGGTTAATTTGGGCTGTTTTCAAATTGTCTCAAAGGTTAAGAATAGGGCTGTCAATAAATTGCAGTTAACTCACAATTAACTCCAAAAATAAATCATAATTAAGAAATTAATCATGATTAATTGCAGTTTTAATCACACTTTTAAACAATAATTGAATACTAATACCAATTGAAATTCATTAAATATTTTTGGATATTTTTCTACATTTTCAAATATATTGATTTCTATTACAACACAAAATACAAAGTGTGCCGGCCTTACTTTATATTGTTATTTTTGACTACAAATATTTGCACTGTGAAAATGATAAACAAAATAAATAGTATTTTTCAATTCACCTCATACAAGTAATGTAGTGCAATCTCTTTATTGTGAAAGTGCAATTTACGAATATAGATTTTTTTTGTTACATAACTGCACTCAAAAACAAAACAATGGGAAACTTTAGAGCCTACAAGTCCACTCAGTCCTACTTCTTGTTCAGCCAATCGCTAAGACAAACAAATGTGTTTACATTTATGGGAGATAATGCTGCTGGCTTCTTATTTACAATGTCACCTGGAAGTGAGAACAGATGTTTTCATGGAACTTTTGCAGCCAGCGTTGCAAGGTATTTATGTGCCAGATGTGCTAAACATTTGTATGTCCCTTCATGTTCAGCCACCATTCCAGAGGACATGCTTCCGTGCTGATAATGCTCATTAAAAAAAATAATGTGTTAATTAAATTTGTGACTGAACTCCTTGAGGGAGAATTGCATGTTTGTTGCTCTGTGTTTTACCTGCATTCTGCCATATATTTCATGTTATAGCAGTCTCGGATGATGTGTACCAGAACCGAGGGGAACAAATTTCACCAAGATCACTTTTCATTGTTACATTAATTTGTTTTCACTCCTTGATTATCATGGCAATGTTAAAGTTGGGTCCTTGCTTATGGAAACTTGCTCGCATATTTAACAAAGGTAATTTCTGGTTGGCATAGTGATTCAGCAGCAAGATACTATATAAAGCTTTGGTGAGCATTTTATTAAGTTTCTATAGAGGCTATTACCTTAGTGTTCTTTATGATGAGCTAAAGCTACCCAATTATCAGTGAGATCTAACCAAATGGGTGATCACTGCTGATTCCTGGGGGTGAGAGATATTTCCCCATATGCTGAGTTAAAGGTGACTGGGATAAGAGAAATATAGTAAAAAACATGCAGAAAAACTGGAAACATTTTGTTTCAAGAAACAGATTATTGCCATACCTTGTTAATGCTCTGTAATGTTGAAAAAAAAAAAAGAAAGGAAATAAGTCAATTCACAGCTATTGTCATAAGGCTGAAATAGCTTTTTTCAAAATGATAAATCTATCCTTTAATTTTTATTGTAGAGTCAAAGTGACAAATCTCAAGGGAAAAATAATAACTCTTTCATCTTTAAAGCCTTGGATATGTGTGGCAATATACTTTGTGCATTCATATGCTCCTGAAAAGCCAGTTGAAGGTAATCTATTTTCCTTTCATAAAGAAAAATCAAGGCAGCCAACATTTGCTCAGAAGAATCAACTCACTGCTCTACAGCCAAAATGCTTCTGAAATAAATGTAGTCAAACTTTACTAATTCTGGGTCACTGAGAATGAAAATGATGCTTAAAATTGTTGATTGGCTCTAGTTTTCAAGATATGCTATTGGGTCAGTATATACAACCTTTGACTTGGGAATGGCGGAGGATAAGTGAGTTATAAAGGGAAGGGATCTCAATTTAAACCAGAAATGACTAAAATACATCTTTGACTGGGTCTATGAATAAATCTATGACTGGTTTTGGACAGTACTTGCTTTTTAGGCAAAACAATGAATGATGCAATGTGAAGCTGGTATTGCGTCATACATGATATGAATTGCATCATGTTATTCCCAGAAGTCATGGATGATACAATCATAACGAAGCTTACATCACTCTGCTGAACAAATTGCCCTATATCAGCTCTAGAAATCATCCAGTGTCGTGCTCTCTTATTTGTCAGTGTTTGATTTTGCAAAGGGAATCTATGCCTTTTGCAGTGCCAATGATTTGGAGAGAGCCAACAGATCATACCAGCAATTGTTACTTCTGCATGGTGCCTCCAGTTGGGAAAGGTGTGTCAAAGAAGAAAAAGTGGACTGTGCATTATCCAAACATTCCATCAGCTATACGCCCAGTACTCCATGGAGAAGGACTGCCGGTTCCTGATGCACCAGAATCATTCTCACTTGAGTCAGATGAGGAAGAGGAAGAGGATGAAACTTCTGGTCCTGAACCATCAATGTCACAGGACCCACATTTTCTCCCATCCTCCTCCTCTGAACCACACCTCATAACACAAGGTGAACTGAATGACCTTGTCAGGGATTTCGAACTACCCAAGAGTAAGGCAGAGCTGTTGGGCTCCAGACTACAGCAGTGGAATCTCCTGGCAGGTGAGGTTAGGGTTTCCATGTTCCGTGACCGTCAAAAGGATCTTGTCCCATTCTTCTTCATGGAAGGTGATCTTGTAGCATGCAACAACATCGATGGTGTGATGGCAGCCCTCAACATCGTTCACGATCCAGATGAGTGGAGACTGTTCATTGATTCATCGAAGATGAGTCTTAAAGCTGTTTTACTGCATAATGGCAATGTTTTGCCATCAATTCCAGTTGGTCAGGCAGTCCATATGAAGGAAACCTATGACAACATGAAACAACTTTTGAGGTGCATAAACTATGACCAACATCGGTGGCAGCTTTGTGGCGATTTGAAGGTTGTTGCTCTCTTGCTTGGTCTGCAGACTGGATACACAAAGTACTGCTGTTTTCTCTGCGAAAGGGATAGTCGTGTAAGAGATTCCCACTACATCAAGAAAGATTGGCCACTCCGACAGTCATTGGAGCCTGGCAGGAAAAGTGTTCAGCATCCACCACTTGTTGAATCAAGGAAGATTTTGTTACTACCCTTAAACATCAAGCTGGGTCTGATGAGGAACTTTGTCAAGGCCATTGACAAAACACAAGCAGTTTTCAAGTACTTCCGTGGAAAATTTCCAAGGTTAAGTGAAGCTAAGATAAAGGAAGGTGTCTTTGTTGGTCCTCAGATTCGTGAACTTCTTCGAGATGATGCATTTGATCATGCACTGCGTGGCAAGGAAAAGACGGCATGGAAAGCCTTCCAGCTAGTGGCAATAAATTTTCTCGGAAACAACAAGGCAGACAACTACAGGTTGTTGGTGGAAAACCTCCTCAAGGCATACAAAAGCCTTGGTTGCAACATGTCACTAAAGATACATTTTTTGCACTCTCATCTAGATTTTTTTCCATCGAACTGCGGAGCAGTGAGCGACGAGCACGGCAAGCAATTTCACCAGGACATTGCAACAATGGAGAAATGCTATCAGGGCAAATGGAGCCCATCAATGCTTGTAGACTATTGCTGGACAGTGACAAGAGATGCTCCATTTAATGAATACAAGAGACAAGCCAAGAAGCGCCAAGTAGACACTGACTAGGACTAAACTATGTACATAATAGTTTTTTGCCTTTTGTTTCATAATAAATTTTATATAACCCTTTTGCTGATTTTTAAAGTGTTACATAAACAGGACAGGTGAAATATTATCATGTAAAGCAACCATAAACACATGAAAAGTCCTAGGTTTACAATTTATGATTAAAACTCTACTATCTACACAATATACATAGACATAAAATGTAAAAACTTAAATATCTTAGAAACAGTAGCCAGTTGTTTTAATTGTCATATTTGAATTCAGCACATCAAAATACATAATAAATAGCACATTTTATCTCTGAAGCAGACGACTTCTCAAAAATTGTAGACCAGTGCTATCAAAGCACTCAGAATAAACTTGAACCAGTTAATTTTCACAGGATGAGGATCCCAAATTATTCTTGGAGAATTCACTTAAAGTTCCATGAAAATGTCTTTAAAAAAGACCTGGCACATGTTAGCTAATGGGTTGGATTCTGGGTGAGGTCATCTTCTCCTATAAGATGCGGTTTAATATTAAACTAGATTCCAGACCTTGAGCATGGAACAAAGAGCTGAGCAAAGACAATTCCAACAGGTTAGTTTTGTTCTCTAATAAGGCAGGAATATTGTCCTACAATCAGTTTATGGATATTGCATTCTGCTGTACTACGATTGGCTCTCACTCAGTGCAGCTCCCTCTCGATCTCCCATGGGGGGTCATTAGGCATTCAGAAGTAGTTTTCTTCCTGTACTGATCGTCATTAGATCATGTTCTCTTGCAAGGAGATCAGTGGGAAGCACACAATTTAGAGAAGCAGATCCCCAGCCTCCAATCCCCCTTAAACAAATAACCTGTATATTTAGTTAAGGGCATGAAGACAGATGTCCTTGGGAGGATGTCCTGTATGATTGACTTTTCCCTTCCAGATGTTCTCCTGTTGTTTTATTGTAGGATTTGTCCCACTCTTCATAGTGTAGAGAGAAAGAGAGAGACAGAGAGAGTGGGAGCAAGGGAAATAAAAATAAACACGCTTCTACCTTTCATTCACATGTTATTTGAATGTCAAAATCGCAATCTCATTTGCATTTTTCCATTTTTTTTCAAAACACCTTAAAACAAGTCAAGCTTAAAACCATTCAGATTGGCATAGCACATATTAGGCGTCTTTCTGCCTGGATAGAAATAGTTTCCTGGAGAAAGATGATTGGGAGATCTACAATAAACCTGAAGGCATATTGTGATATATATTCTGATATTTTATGGTCACACTATTTTGGAGGTGATGTAATAAATAATACAGCAAACTATGAGGTACTGTGTAATTGCTTATCAGCTTCATCCTCAACTAAAAATGGAAGATATGTTGATCAATGACTTTTTCTAGAACAAATCAATTACTCAATTAATATAGTTAAGCTAGTCTTTTTTCAAGTATCAGAGGGTTAGTCTGAATCTGTAAGAAGCAACAGAGGGTCCCGTGGCACCTTTAAGACTAACAGAAGTATTGGGAGCATAAGCTTTCGTGATAAGAACCTCACTTGCATCTGAAGAAAGCTTATACTCCCAATACTTCTGTTAGTCTTAAAGGTGCCACAGGACCCCCTGTTGCTAGTCTTTTTTATAGGTTCTAACATGCAGAGGGTCCAATATGCAAGTATGCTGGACTTGATTGTCATTTAATTGCAGTTTTACAACAATGTAAGTCCATTTATTTAGCATTTCTATTAGAGCTATTCAGAAAAAAAAATCATGTTGTTGAAAAAAATTCATCCTGAACCAAGATGAAAAGTTAAAACTGTTAAAAAAAATTTCAGGATGGTTTTTTTGCAGGAAGGGATCCCTTAAAGTAAACATAGGAACACAGAGATTGCTATGATGGATCAAACTAGAGGTCCATTTAGTCCAGTATCCTGTCTCTAAAAGAGGCCAGTAGCAGCTGCCTCTGAGGAAAGTGGAAGAAAGCCTGCAGAAGACAGTTGTAGAATAATTTTCCCACAAGAAAGGTTTCTTCTTAACTCCAATTAGATAGAGATTGGCTTATGGCCTGAAGCATGATGCACTGTTTTAAATGATATTGCTTGATATTGTATCCAATAACTGTTTCTAGGGACATTATTATACTGTGTATGTGTAGGCGGCGTATATCTCTACCTGTCAGAACTAAATAGCCATACAGCAGAAATAAAAAATTATAAATGGTTTCTCTTATCTGTATTATGATTGCATGCAAAGGCCCCAATCAGAATGGTGGATCTATTGTGCTAGGTACTGTGCAAAACACAGAATAAAAGAGGGTCTGCTCCCCAAAGATATTAAGAGTCTAATTAAGACAAAATGCAACAAGTGGATCTAGCAAACAATTGGAAGGAACAGGAGAAGACAAAGAAAAATAGTGAAAAGTACTATAATGTTTTGATCATTTTCTTAAGCAGTTATAAATGATTCCAACTTGTTTTTCTAAAGTTATTTGGGAGAGGAATTATAGTAGAAGTAGAAAAGGTTCTCAGTCAAGTCAGAATTGCTGCTTAGGTAGCCTGGCCAACAGGGCCAGCTCTAACTTTTTTGCTTCCCCAAGCAGCAAAAAAAATTGCCGCCCCCCCCTAAGCCCCCGCCGAGCGCCGCGCCACCCCCGCCGAGCTCCGCCACCCCCGCCGAGCGCCGCTGGAGCCTGTCCCCCCAGCCGAGCACCGCCGGAACCCCCCCTGAGCGCCGCACCGCCGGAGCGCCCCCCCCCGCGGAATTCCGCACCGTGCTCCCCCCGCCGCACCTTACCAGGTGCCGCCCCAAGCATGTGCTTGGTTGCCTGGTGCCTGGAGCCGGCCCTGCTGGCCAAGAAACCTATGCAGTGAAGCCAAAGAAAGAAGCAAAGTGAAGAAAAGAAATGAACACCAGTTTTTCAAGCACTAGAAAAGGAAATGTTGGGAGCATAACAACATTTCAGCTCCTTTCTTATTAAAATTATTCATGCTGTAATAACTTCTGTGCTGGTGCCAAGCTTTCCTCGGGACACCCTGAACCATAAGCCACTGTGTTACCCCTCTGCCTCAGCAAAGGAGAGTTTAAACTGTGTGTCAGTTCCCTGCCACACCAGGCTGTCCATGTCAGCAGCAAACTCCTCAAGACTCTGCCAGTTTTATCCTTGCCTTCCTAGTAACAATCAATGAACCCCAGTTGCCTAGTTCCCCAGGGATGTCTCTCTGCATTGTCCAGTCCCTCTCATTGGCCCCTCACAAAAAATAATTTTGCTGCCTCTAAAGAGAGAGTGCTGTTAGGTTAGCCGAGGACTAATCTTTACTACAGGACAGCACTGAGCTGGTCTACTGTAACACGAAAAATAAGTTTATTAACAAAGAACAGAGATTTAAGTGATACCAAGCAAGAGATAGCGAGACAGGTACGGTTGTACACAAAACCAAACAAAAACACGCTTCCTAGTGACTAAAACTTAATTTTAAGCAATTTACAATCTTTTCCTATGCAGTTTTCTCTCTCAGATCAAGTTACCAGCAACTCCAGCCCTCCAGGCCAGAGGATTCAATATTCACAGTATTAGAAGATACTGTCCCTTAAGTAATTGATAATTAGGATGTTTTTTTGCCCCCTTATATTTCCCAAAGTTCATTGTCTTTGACTCAGAGCTAGGAATACTTCCTGGAGTACAGATTCTGTCCCTCGATACGCTCACTAAGCTGTTTTCTCTGTTGCTACTTAGCTTAATTGCTTTGTTTACCTTATATGTAAATGCACTTCCATTGTCCTCTGCTTGTAATCAATGCAGTCAGACAGATAAACCCACATCCCTTTGTGTAGGGCAAGCTTGATTTATGCACTGCCTCCAAAACATATTTTAAGAATATGTTTCCAGCACACATACATAACTCTTTATACTCAACCTGTACCTACATCACACAATGATATTGCTGATCAGTGTGTCACCAGTTTACATATGATATCTCATAAGATACCTTTGGGAGCAGTGAGTGGGCCAGGCCTGATATAAGTTACAATATAGTGGACCCTCTGATAGTGGGGAAATGAGGGGTTCTTAAGGTCATAGCTAGATTTTTAAATATGGCCTGATCCAAAGCACAGCAATGCCAATGGGACTAGAGAAAAGAACTACTCTCAGCCTCTCAGAGAGGGGTTTGCACTGCTCGCACCTTGCATACCTCAATAAGCCTATGGCCTCCCTTGCACAACAGAACTACACTATTTTGAGAGCTGTCACATTCTGGACAGCTGCGTGTGTGCCATTTAATGCACATTATTTAATGAGCCCAGTTACACATTTGAAAATACTTTGCATACAACCATAAACTTCATCCTTACAATCTGCATGGATTTAGTGTTGGTGAAAGGAATTTTCTCGATAGACCTGGTGACTGAAGTCATCTGTTTATCATCAGGGCAATCTTTCAAACACACTCACTGTGCCATGACAGAATGCCTCAACATTGGTTTGGGACAGGGAGACTTCTGGGCGTAATTGGAGTAGTTCAGTCTCTATGGCCAATGCAGTTTTTGGCCTCTTTGCCAAGTCTGCCAGTTAGTGCAAAGCACGGTCACAAGTTTCTGACATGGGAGCTGAAAACTGAGGCCCACCAAACTGATCTTGAATAGGGACCACCCGCGATCCATTAGATTCAAACTGGAGACCCACAGCTGAGTGGGGAGCTCTCTCTGGTGAATAGGGGTCATAAACCATCATTTTCTACAGAATTTAAACTTTCATATAGAAATAATTAATGGTCTAGCCTTTCTGGTTGTAAAGATCATCTTCCAAATTGTAAACCAATGCAACATTGACTCACTGATTCTGCAAACAGTGTCTCAGCCAAGCAGCAGTAGTGTTAAATTATGACAACTCTGGTCAGTAGCTGAATCACATGGCAGCAAAAGCATGCTGAACAATTCATAAACAATTCAGAAGGTGGGGAGAAGACACTATCAACCACTTGACAAAGGTGCTAAATCAAACCAGTGAAAAACCATTTCAAACTGAAATCTGTATTTGTCTGCTGTGATTTGTGTAAAGCCTCACTGGATACACGTTGTTGCCTCCTCTTATTTTTCTCAGCTATTAAAGAAAGTTTCTTTCCATATAACTCTTAATTAGTCAAACGTTCCAAAATAACTGAAGTGCTTCAGTAATTAGAACATGTGACAGACAGTGTGAATGTAAAACTGTTCCTTAGTAGCCTGGCATAATATTACTTAACTCTTAAATTACCTCACACAATTCAGGCTCCAAGCTCAATGCAGAGCTCTGTGGAAGCACCAAACTGAAGCCACGGTGTTACAGAACACTACACCACACTCTCGATAGGTCAGTCCTGCTCCCACTGCAATCAATGGCAAAACTCTTCTCGACTTCAATAGATGAAGAAGCAGCAGGCCCCTAGTAACACATATTATCCAAGTGTACTGTAGGAATGGCACTGATTGGTTCCATAGGGTTCTATATTCAGCTCTGCCCATCAGAAGGCAAGTCACCACTCTGCAGGACTTCTGTGGAGGGGAAAGGGGAACTGGAGAATTTACCCAGAATAAAACAGTAGGGTGAAACTTACTGAGCAGCTGCTACTCCCACTGCATTCAAGATTTATTCCTAGCCTTAAAAAAAAAATAAGGAGTGGTTAGAAAGGAGCAGCTCCCATTGTTAAATTCAAGCCCTTTGTGTACTAGAGGACTCGGACTTGTCTCTCTTTGCTGAACGTACACTGTAGGCTCCTGGGTTACATTGGGGAACAGCCCGACAGACCTATCACTACCTACAAATGCAAACACGATGCTCTCCATAGATCCCATCTTTTAATGTCACTCTCTAAATCTAAAGTAAATAGTGGTTTTAAACTTAGGTTCAAAAAGGCAGTCACCAAGCAGGTGGGGGATTAGTAATGCTGTTATGTTAGAAACTGGGCTCTTCAGAGATTAGAGTTCATGATGCCGTTATCCATAACTCAGAGCAAGTAAAGCCTATAGTATCAGCTTGCAGGATTTTACTGTACCATACAGAAAACTGTTCTGCTTGGCAGTTGAATTTAGGGTGACTGAAATCGGAGATACCAGAGATGAAGCAGACAGGTTCTACAAGTCATCCTATTCCACAAGTAAAAGGATATTACTATTTTATGCAAGGTGAAAAATGTATATTTAAGTGTTTCAGTTTAATTTACTGCTTGCACCAGTTTCTTTTACCTGTCACAAGCTCTCCTGGTCCTTAAAGAACTACCAAAGAAATATAGAAATTGATTAAAATATCAAAATGCCAGTATTTATAGATTTCCCCCCGAGTTTTCACGATTGCCATGACATCTGTGCATAAAAAGCTTTGTCCTTTAGTAATTATCCCTTTCCCGCTTGACTGCTTCAGTCACAACACAGTCCAATGTTTTGATACCTAGGCCATGGTCACCCAGCAGGCCACTAGCAGAGCCAGGAATAGAGTCCAAGTATCCTACATCATAGTCCCATGCTGTTTCCACTATACCATTCTGCCTAGTAGATGGCTGTTTACAGGTATCTTGGTTTTAAGAAGAGGGGCAGCATGTTCCAGTGCATAGGACAAGGGACTATGAGTCAAGAGGCTTGTGATGTACTCCCAGTTCTGTCACTGATTTATTGAATGATCTTGAGTAAATAATTTTAACTTTCTGCCTCAGTTTCCCCATCTGAATAGGATGATTTTTCTCACCTACATTTTTAAAGTGCTACATAGTTCTTTTTAGTCATAGAACTATACACACACACAAACACACTATTCATTTTTAAGAAGTTAGCATGAGCAAGGCAAATATATAGTACTTCAAACCAACCTACCAGTCATGAAATACTAAAAAAAGCCATAAATGCAGAATAAACACTTTTTAAAAATTATAAATATCCAAGAAGAATGTGCACTGTTAAAACATAAGAACAGCCATACTGGGTCAGACCAAAGGTCCATCTAACCCAGCATCCTGTCTTCCAACAGTGGCCAATGCCAGGTGCTTCAGGGGGAATGAACAGAACCAGTAATCAGATAATTCATCCCCTGTCGCCCATTCCCAGCTGCTGGCAAACAAAGGCTAGGAACACCATCCCTGCCCATCCTGGCGAATAGCCATGGATGGACCTATCCTCCATGAACTTATCTAGTTCTTTTTTTGAACTCTGTTATAGTCTTGGCCTTCACAACATCCTCTGAGAAAGAGTACCACAGGTTGACTGTGCATTGTGTGGAGAAATACTTCTTTTTGTTCATTTTAAACTGTTCATTTGTTGCTTCTTAACAGCCCACCTTGATCTACTCTTTGTTAAACTTCTGTACAAGTACGGAAATCCTAGCAATGAAAACACAGGTTACTGGTCATGTGCCACCTTTGATGAATTCATCTGACTTATGTCTGAGAAAATTCTTAAATGAAGAGAAATGACTATTGAAATAAAGTATACTAAATGATGTACACTAAGGCGTAATTTCCTCTTGCCTCAAGAGCTAGCACAAGACTTATGCACACCTGTTTACTCCTGGGGGAATTCTGCTCTACTGCATGTGGACATAATTAAAGAGCCACGCATATTTGTATTTTTTTTGTGCAGAAAAAAGCTTCTGCCAAAATGTTGCTGCAGCTCCACCTTTTGCCCAACAGAGGGCACTGTGGCAATGGAACACAGCAGCCGGTCCCAGCCAGCGAGGGAAGAGAAAGAGTCTGCCTTCTTCACAGCGCCTGTCAGGCCAGGTCAGAGGCTACGGGGGGACAGACAGGAGCTCATAAAGGCTAGTGGGGGAGGTTAGACTGGGGCAGGGACTGAATGATAGTGGAGGCACAGGGCCACAGAAGGGAGGGAGGTGCAAGGCCACATGGTGATGGGGAAGGGGGTGCAGAGCTACACAGGGACAGGAGAGTGGCTGGGTGTGGGCACAGAGACACATGGGGATGGGAAGAGTGGGTATCTGAGTGGGGATGGAGGGATACATGTGGATAGGGGATGCAAGGACACATGGGGGTGCAGGGACACATGGGGACAGGGGCAGATGTGCCTGACTGAATGGGAGAGGCTAGGGGTCAGCCAGGGTCTGCATGGGGGAAGCTCCCTAACAATACCAGCACACACCCCAAAATAACTTGCTCCATACTTTTTCCACCCATACCCAACAACCCTCCAAGTTCACACCCAGGCTCCTTCCCAACAATTTACTTCCCTCTCCCTCAGCTCCTCCATTACCCCTGACTTCCCCAAGCCTTTGCACTGCTTCTGAGGGGTATGGGAAATATGGTTCTGTATTGTAGTTCAAATGAATTATTACTCAGAGTTCTGTATTAATATGCCTAGTAAGGAATTTATTTGTCAAAAAACATATCCTGAATCTTTTTTGTTGTCTATATTGTTACAGACATACTTGCTGACAGGTATTTTGAAATAAATGTCCAAAAATAATTGAAATTGGTGTGATTATATTGTGTTATTTTGACAAAATAAATATGCAAAATTTTAAAATATCATGTGCAGAATTTTTAATTTTTGGCACAGAATTCCCCCAGGAGTAACAACTTAAGCCTCAAACGGGACTTAAGTTTTACTTATGCGATGCATAGGCCTTGTACAGTATTTCTGCATGGGGGTGAATTTTATCCTAATAGTTGATTCAGTGCCTGACATCACCAAAGTAAAGCAGCTCTCAGATATCATCAGCAGATAAGTAAAACAGTTAGGTGAACCTCTCCAGGATTTGTTGAAGTTTTCCCCTACATATGAACATGATGAGTATGGTTTAGCTGAAATAGTCACTTTTTCCCCCATCTTAAGGAGTTTGTCACTGAGGCTGCTGATTGTAGGAACAAGAGCTTTGACAATGCTTAAGGCATGGCAGAAAAGTTACTGGCTTGCAGGCAAGGAATAAAGCAATAAAACTATTGGCTAAATGTTTTCTGCAGTGACTCCATTCTCTCAACTTAGTTGAGTCTCATGTTGATGAACTCCATGTGAATGCATTTTCATTTTCAATAGTCTTCGAGTCCATAATAGTTTTGTTCCTGGGTACACACAACAATGAAAACTCCCTCTTAAAGGGAAACAAAAAATGTAATTTGAAAAGAGTGGGGAAGACACAATGTCAACTGAAGTTAATGCCGCAGAAGGATGAGATGAAAAAGCCTACTCAGAAAAAGCACTGAACAGAAGTTAGGTCTCTACATTCATGGCTTAGGAAACTTGGAACTGCAGTGATGACTAATGTGGCATACAATGCCACACCAAACAATGGCAGCAAAATACTGTAAGTACTGGACATCTTGAATGCTTTTTATAGTTCCTTTGTGCAATTTGTTTGATTCACTAAAGAGAATTATTCTGAGTATGAGGTTAAACCACAACAATTTGATGGTGAAAACATTGATATACAAAATTGCAGAACCAAAACAGCACTAAGGAATAGAATGTTGGAAGATTTAACCAATCCTGACATTTTCCCAAACAGTCAAGATGGATAAATCACAAAATTACCCTGATAGGTAATGGACTTTCCAAATGTGTTCCACCAGTTTTCCCAACTGAAATAATTGGGTCCATTGTGAGTCCAATACTGCTCAACTTAAAGTTAATGAAAGTTGGGCCTGTGCAGGATTCCAGGATTGGGCTCCATAACTGCTCGCTGTGTATTATAAAATGTAACCAGAGGACTGTAGTTATATTATAAATTACACTATAATCACAGTATAATTTTAAAATGGCAACTATGGTAATTTCCAATTGCAAGTGTTTGTATTACCTGTCTAAAAAGAGTAATTACAGCATAACAATAAGTGGGAAACTACAGTATAACATATTAACTAAGAAACTACAGAGTAATGATTCATGCATATAGTTAACCTTCTGCATATATAAATGTAGTAGTAATTATTATCACACAAAAACTGTAATTGCAGTATAACTAAAGTGCAGTTATAGTCTGTTTTATAATGTGCAATACTTTTATTTCCATGTCTTTTAAGTATTGCTTAGTCTGAGCCAGTTTTCTCTCTCTGTTCAGTATGTTATCAGCACATTTTCCAACTGGAGATTTGCCTAGAGCTTAAGTGTCAATGTTTGTTCTCATGCGGTATGCGTTTCCCGAGATCAGTTTAGAGGCATTTTTTTTTTAGCAATAAGTATGTGCAGTAATGAAAAAAATAATTATATTCCAAAACAGACTGGGGCCAGCAATGAAGATGTGGGTAACTCATAATAGCTGCTTGCAGGGAATCTTAGGCAAAGGACAGAGAATGGTGAGAAGTTGCATGCCTTATTTCTTCTGAAGGGAAATGTCAAGCTATATAAAAAAAATAGTTTCCTATTATTAAATAGCAAAACATTATTTTTCAAAAATATGGAGTTTAAAGTCTTCCTAGCAAAAGGCCCATGGACCCTTAAGCACAGCATTTTCCATCCTTTATAGTACATTAAAATTAAAGATGGGTCTGAACAGAAACACAACTACAAACATCTCCAAACAAGTTGCATGAGCTGAGCTTGTGGCTTAGACATAGCTCTCTTTACAAAGCAGACTAGAAATGTCAATAACAACACTAGAAATCTTTAAACAGAAAATTCTGAGTGGAGGATATATTCCCCAGTGCAGAGGGTCAGCAAAAGGTCAATGCACCTGTGACATATTGGAAAATATCTTTATTGTTTATGAACGTACCTGCTTGTGCATGTGTGTACACACATTTATTTATGATGGGTTACTTGCTATGGAGTTAGTGCAAAAGGGGTTGTTAAAAGAACCAAGCAGGAAAAAGTAACAACACATATAAAAATCCTTGAGGAAACAAAGGGGAAGCTGTTAATTGGGAAAATCCCCCCTACCTGGCTCCAGCCAGGCTAAGGGTTCACTCTTCTGAAAGCTAAGCCTAGGATCAAAAGGAAGATACCAAACAAGTGGAGAACCCCAGGCATAGAAAAGGGTAGGGTTTGAGTGAGGGGAATTCATCCCATCTCTCTGGAGGATTCATCTCCCTGGAGAAATTCATTGCAATGGTTCAGCAGTTCCATGATTGCATGCTCGCTTGGGTTGTGCATGATGGTGAGTCATCTGAACCATTCCCAGTCACCAATGGAGTCAAGCAGGGTTGTGTGTTGGCCCCAACCCTCCTCATTATGATGTTTTCTGCCATGTTTACTAATGCCTTTCATGACTGATACCAGGATTGGCATCAGATACCAGACTGATGGCAAGCTTTTCAACTGAGGAGACTGCAGGCAAAGACAAAGGTACAGGAAATGTCTGTTTGTGATCTTCTGTTTGCTGATGGCGGTTTCCTGAATGCCAAATCTGAGTCTGACAGGCAGGAAAGTATGGATTATTTCTCTTCAGCTTGTGACAATTTTGGTCTCACAGTCAACATCAATAAGAGAGAAGTGATGTACCAGCCTACACCAGGAAAGCCTTACGTAGAGCCTACTATCACAGTGAATGGCCAAACCTTCCAGGCAGTGAACAAGTTCACCTATCTCAGCAGTACATTATCACATGCAGTTCACATTGATGATGAAATGAACACCAGATTTGCCAAAGCAAGTGTGGCCTTTGGCAGAATATGTGTAAATGCATGGGAGAGTAGAGCCATTTGTCAGCAAACAAAACTGAAGGTCTACAAAACCATCATGTTGCCAACTCTGACGGTATACAGACGTCATGTTATGAAGCTGCATCACTTTCACATGGTCTGTCTGAGGAAACTGATGAGGATAAGATGGCAAGACAAAAGTTCCAGATACTGGGATTCTCATACAGGCAGGCATTCCAAGCATTCATACTCTGTTGACAAGTGACTGCCAAAGAAGATCTTTTATGGTAAGCTAAGGGAGGGAAAGGACTTTCAGGGAGGCCAGAAGAAACGTTTCAAAGACTCCCTCAAATTATCCTTGAGCGTTTCAACATTGACCCAAAGTTTTGGGAAGATCTTGCTCATGATCATTCTACCTGGCGAAGTCTCATCAATACTGGAGCTATAGTCTATGAGCAGAGGAAAAACTACTGAGGCAGAGCAGAAGTGCCAGCAGCGTAAATTTCACAACAGAAGCAGGTCTGCTGTTAATCAAGTAATCCATAGTGGCATCTCTTGTTCAGTGTGCCACAGACAGTTCAAAGCTCAAATTGGCCTGATAAGCCACTTATGTGTTCACAGAAACCTAACCAACCAGTGATGTCATGGTCATCTTCAAACTCGAAGAACAAACAACAACATCTACACCACAATTGTATGTCCCACAGCCTGAGCTAACTGACATGGGCCAGCCAAAGGTGTTTAATTGCAATGTAGCTATGTCCTGAATGTCCAGAGGATTGCCTAGGGAGTGTCAGCAGGAGCTGGCAGGCTGAAAAGGAGATAAAGAGTATGTCTACATTTTGAGCTGGGAGATGTGATTTCAGGCTAGGTGTACCCAGGTTATCCCTGCTTGAGCCACACCCTAAAAATAGCAGCATAGCTGGGCTATCACAGGTGGAGGCTTGGGCTTGCCAAACTGAGTAAGTCCACGGGAACCCAGCTGGGTATGTACTGAAGCAGCTAGTCCAACCTGCCACCTATGCTACCCCAGATGTACTGCTCTTTTGAGCACACTAGTTCGAGTATAGCTAGTAAGCATCTCTCCTCAAGCTGGGAATCACACCTTCCAGCTCAAATGCAGATGTACCCAAAGAGAAAGGCAGAAACAGTAGCAGGGGCCATCTGCTTCTCACAACCCGGAGACGGCAGTAACTGGGCTAGCTGAAATGCAGGGACACTTGCAAGGGAAAATTAAGGATTATGTAAAGAGAAATGTGTGTATTGTTTTTACCCTTCTTTCTGTGCGCTTTGTACCTTTGGGTGAAATTATATATATTCGGAAGCTGGTTTTGAGTCACTGTAGCCACCTCACTGTTCACAGGTGCCCAGAGTGTAAAGATGCCCAACACAGCGAGGCCCATCACATTAAACACAGTTGGGAAACTGAGGGGCTGTCGCTCAGAGATTCAGTCTAAGAGTGGTTGGACTGTGTGACTCCACCCAGAGTCAGGTGCAGGAAGCCAGACTTGTCACTTAAGGGGAACATTTGAGAGGGACTAAAAGGGTCATATCTTGCAGTTTGTCCTGTAACCATGACTGCACCATTTAAGGGGAATGCTATTGGAATTTATGTGGTGCAGAAGCCTGCACTGGCTCTCTGAAGGGGGAACTAATTTCATGCAATCGGCACAGGTGTAATTCCTCAGATACACCTGCTGGGGATTAATGAAATACCAACACATTTTCAGTTGGAGAAACATACCCCACACAGTGAGCTTGTGCAATGAGGTTTAAGTGGGAATTAAGTGCTGTGTGGATAGGTCTTCTGAGGGCTCATACACAAGAGGTGAACTTTATCCTGGGAGAATAATGATGGCTGATTGAAAACACTGATGATTGCTTAATATAACTAACAAACAAACAAACAATAGACATTACAGGAGTCTAATGAATGTGGCGAGGAAGTTGAAGCTTCTCAGCAAACAGAAATGTAATCATTTACCATCTAGCATTTGGGAAATGAGCGGTCATAGAAAATTCTGTCTAGCATTGCAGCTAATGTTAGGGAGATTCCCAAACCTGAGCCGGCTTTTGTAGGTGACAAATCTGAGGAACTGTCACAGATTGAAGTGTCACGAGAGGAGGTTTTGGAATTAATTGATAAACTTAACATTAACAAGTCACCGGGACCAGAGGCAGTCACCCAAGAGTTCTGAAAGAAGTCAAATGTGAAGTTGCGGAACTGTTAACTAAGGTTTGTAACCTGTCCTTTAAATCAGCTTCTGTACCCAAT
Source organism: Malaclemys terrapin pileata (assembly GCF_027887155.1). Taxonomy (NCBI): domain Eukaryota; kingdom Metazoa; phylum Chordata; order Testudines; family Emydidae; genus Malaclemys; species Malaclemys terrapin. The sequence continues at coordinate 69,037,709 of NC_071506.1, read as the reverse complement.
GACTGGAAGTTAGCTAAAGTAACGCCAATATTTAAAAAGGGCTCTAGAGGTGATCCCGGCAATTACAGACCGGTAAGTCTAACGTCTGTACCGGGCAAATTAGTTGAAATAATAGTTAAGAATAAAATTGTCCGACACATAGAAAAACAAACTGTTGAGCAATAGTCAACAAGGTTTCTGTAAAGGGAAATCGTGTCTTACTAATCTATTAGAATTCTTTGAAGGGTTCAAACAAACATGTGGGCAAGGGGGATCCAGTGGATATAGTGTACTTAGATTTCCAGAAAGCCTTTGACAAGGTCCCTCACCAAAGGCTCTTATGTAAATTAAGTTGCCATGGGATAAAAGGGAAGGTCCTTTCATGGATTGAGAACTGGTTAAAAGACAGGGAACAAAGGGTAGGAATAAATGGTAAATTCTCAGAATGGAGAGGGGTAACTAGTGGTGTTCCCCAAGGGTCAGGCCTCAGACCGATCCTATTCAACTTATTCATAAATGATCTGGAGAAAGGGGTAAACAGTGAGGTGGCAAAGTTTGCAGATGAAACTTAGAGAATTTTTTCACTTGACCAGAGCTCAGAGAGCCAGGAAGCAAAGATAGTTAAGTCCAAAGCAGACTGTGAAGAACTTCAAAAAGATCTCACAAAACTAAGTGATTGGGCAACAGAATGGCAAATGAAATTTAATGTGGATAAATGTAAAGTAAGGCACATTGGAAAAAATAACCCCAACTATACATACAATATGATGGGGGCTAATTTAGCTACAACAAGTCAGGAAAAAGATCTTGGAGTCATCGTGGATAGTTCTCTGAAAATGTCCATGCAGTATGCAGAGGTGGTCAAAAAAGCAAACAGGATGTTAGGAATCATTAAAAAGGGGACAGAGAATAAGACGGAGAATATATTATTGCCCTTATATAAATCAATGGTACGCCCTCATCTCGAATACTGCGTACAAATGTGGTCTCCTCATCTCAAAAAAGATATACTGGCACTAGAAAAGGTTCAGAAAAGGGCAACTAAAATGATTAAGGGTTTGGAACGGGTCCCATATGAGGAGAGATTAAAGAGGCTAGGACTCTTCAGCTTGGAAAAGAGGAGACTAAGGGGGGATATGATAGAGGTATATAAAATCATGAGTGATGTGGAGAAAGTGGATAAGGAAAAGTTATTTACTTATTCCCATAATACAAGAACTAGGGGTCATCAAATGAAATAAATAGGCAACAGGTTTAAAACAAATAAAAGGAAGTTCTTCTTCACACAGTGCACAGTCAACTTACGGAACTCCTTACCTGAGGAGGTTGTGAAGGCTAGGACTATAACAGAGTTTAAAAGAGAACTGGATAAATTCATGGAGGTTAAGTCCATTGATGGCTATTAGCCAGGATGGGTAAGGAATGGTGTCCCTAGCCTCTGTCTGTCAGAGGGTGGAGATGGATGGCAGGAGAGAGATCACTTGATCATTACCTGTTAGGTTCACTCCCTCTGGGGCACCTGGCATTGGCCACGGTCGGTAGACAGGATACTGGGCTAGATGGACCTTTGGTCTGACCCAGTATGGCCGTTCTTATATTCTTATGTAGGTGCTACTGTGGTTAGGGTTCTTGCTTTTCATCAAAAAGACAGATTTGATGCCAGACAGGTTCAGTGTAAAATGACTTTTGATAGTGATAGTTACATTATCTTCTGAGGGATGGCTCTTCTCTATATACACTCTAGTTAAAAGTAAATATTGGTCATGATAATTAGAAGTTGCTATTTTCATAATCTAATATAGCAGTGATATGTCAGCTGGAGGTCCCCGCATGTTGTCTTCTTTGAGCTTTAGCTTTGCTGTAATACTTTGTGGGCATAATGAACTGTGAAATTGATGTCGTAGCATGAAACCACAGCCATTAATGGCTATTAGCCAGGATGGGTAAGGAATGGTGTCCCTAGCCTCTGTTTGTCAGAGGATGTAGATGGATGGCAGGAGAGAGATCACTTATGTTCTTATCAAGGTAGGTCTGGCATCATGTGCAAATTTGATAATTCTTTGCATCTCCTTTACATAATCTTGTCACACAAGACTCTCGGATCTTTTGTTTTTTATACAACAGAAAGAACATATAAAGACCCACATGAGCACAATTTAGTCCCAAATAACTATGCTTACTAAGTAGACATGTAGCAGACTCATTCCTCTGTAGACTGGCATGGAGAGGGGGATCAGTAACACACCCTCACCAGTGGGTTACATAAGAAATCCCAGGCCTACACCCTGCTACTTCTTTGGCTGCTTTCAGTTGGTTTCTGAAACTTAGTGAGTGCCACGAGAGGAGCTCACAAACTATTCCTACATTAACCCCTTTACTGCTAGAAGCAGCTAAAACCTCAGAAGTGGAAGCAGCTAAAACCTCCCCCCCCCCAATACGGACTAGGGTACTTTCAATTTATGCTAATTTTTTTACAGTCAGAGCTAACAGGGTTAAAGAAAAATATTCTCAGAATGCAATCAAATAGGTCATTTTCACTCATTTATACTGCTCCAGGTTTCAGAAATGCTCCTAGTAAAAAATTCATGAGGTGAGAAATGAGTTATGCATGTCTGAAATTCTAATGTAGTGTATTTTCTAAAATTATATTCATGTTCCAGGGCATCTCAAAGTTGAACTATTGCTCTGGGTTAATGACACTGGAGTGAATGAACCAATGAGGATCTGCAAATTATTTTGTTTGAATTCTATCCAATGCTTTGGCTTGAAACTGCTATCTTTACTCAAATGAACTTAAGGGGGGAATTCTGCCTGAGTGAAAACACCAGTATCCAGCCTAGATTCTGACAATTCAATTGTTTTAGCTACAATTATGGTGCAAAAGTCTTTCATTGTCACTCTACTGTACTTAAATGCTTCAGTATTTATGTTATCTGCTTTCCAAAACCCCAAGGGGGGAGGCAGGAGAATCTATTTTTCAAAGGTTGTCAGAATTGTATACCATGAGGTATCATGGCAATCTGTAGTACCTGGCTTTCCATTTCTCATTATAGTGTGTTTTAAGGAAAGGAAGTCTAACATTAAAATAGAACATTAAAAGGGGGCATCATTTCTCAAAGCATAGTGGTTGGGAAGCAAGAATTATTCCCTCATCTGTGGGGACAGGAAAAGTGCTTGGTCAATGTCAATAGCGGTGCTTTTTTTTTTTTTTAATAGCAGCTAAGGCCTCGAGCTTGAAAACCCATATGCATATACTTAACTTTATCCGTGTGTGGTCCCATAGTTCCATTGACTTCAGTGCTATTGAGTGCCCAAGCACCATCCCATTGAATTGAATGAGACTGTTTAAATGTGTAATTAAGTATGTGCAGAAGTATGTCAAGTCTAAAAAGCAAAACAAAACAAAAAAACTGCAGAATAGGTCCAGTTCCACAATCCTTACTTAGGCTACACTCACATTTACTTCTGCAGGAGTTTTGTCTAAGTACTTCAGGATCAGGCTATTATATATACACACACACACACACACACACACACCCTCCAGAACTTGCTTAAGGTGGAGCTTCACACAGCATTTTATCTTTTAATAATTCTTTTATTTCATGTTGTTTTCTGGTGTCATACACAGACCCTGTCAATCTCTGACCCTGACCATCTCTGACCCTTTGCTGCTTCCCTCCTCTGTCCATCATTCAGTTCCCAACTGTCCCCATTTCTTCTCCCTGCCAGACCACATCCCTTACCACCATCATCCCCATTCTATACTGGCTCCTGCAAGGGTCTGGATATAATCTTAACACCAGAACCACAGTTTAATTGCATACAGCCTTTGAAAAATTTGTATGAAAATAGAAAATCTGCATGACACACCTAGAAATAATTTAAAGCTTTGTTCTTTCAAGTATGAATACTTAATGCTGAGACTAGTGTTAACATTTTCAGAAAAGCCTGAGTCCCATTGTCTCCAGTAGAGCCAAGATTTTACCCCCAAACCCTTTTCTTGGAACTGGTGCCCACACCACGTAACTAGTACTACAAGAGAAGAGAGATCTCCTATATATATATATATATATATATATATATAAATAAAGAAGTAATGCCCAGTAAAATGGAAGATCAGATTCTTCTCTCGGGCGTTCCTATAACTCTAAGCAGAATATAGTGTTTCTCATGTCATAGTATGGTATTAACCTTGCCCCAATGAATTCAGTAGGAATAGAATTAAGCCCATAGTTCATGCTGAATTGCAATATCATTCTTCTCCTAGAAAATAATATTAAGGTCAAGGGAAAAGGGAAAAGAACAACCACCACCTTCTTCCTCTTTAGTAGAAGGCAACAAAAGAGATTTCATTAATTATAAAATGTGTCCATTTCCACATATCATTGGTAGAGCTGATCGAAAGGTTTTTGTCAAAAACAGTTTTTGGTGTGAAAATACTGTTTTTATATTTTGTGTGGAATTGTGTACGTTGACAAAATTTCCTGTGAAAAATATTTTAAAGTTTTTTTTTCATTATGATAAAACTTTATCTTTAAAAAATACAAAATTTCTTCTGCATTTTTATTATTTTAAATTACTACATGACCCATCAATAGTAGTGCATAATATGACATGACTTAATATGTCATAATATAATAGAAAAAATAATCTATTAATTAATTTTTGAAATCATTAAGGGCACTGCTACTTACTACTGATTGAGACCATCTTAATCTCTAGATCAAAGTGTCTTCTGTTTGTGTTGTAATGGAACAGGAGACACTGATCGGGAAAATAAGATGTTTCGCTCAGTACTAAGTAATAGCTGCCTGGAATGATTTAAAAAATAAGTTAATAGAATATTTTGACTAAATAATGTCACTGACATGTGAAGGTATTTCTATGTACTACTACTACTACTGACATATCATGAAATAATGTAATAAAAACTGAAAAAAACATACATTTCAAAAATTGTTTTGAAATTAAAAAAATTTCCAAAATGGATTTTTTTCCCCAGAATTTTCATTTTGTGGAAAACATTGAAAATATTTGGTTTTGTTCCAATTCAGAATGAAAATGAATTTCAAAATGTCAGTTTTCCCCTGAAATGAAATTCTGAGTTTTGAACAGCTCTAATCATAGGTTACTGACAAGTACTCCTGTTCTTTTTGCGGATACAGACTAACACGGCTGCTACTCTGAAACCTGATAATATAGTGTGCTTCACGTCTTTAAAATGTCTGGCTGTTGGGAAGGTAGTTTTGTCTACCTTATCCTTGCATTTGCAGAGTTGTGTTTGTTTGGGATGCTTTTTTTATGTGATTTGATAATTTCTCCTATTGAATGCAAAAGTCAGAAAGACATATAGTTATCTAAGTTACATAGAACCAGGTCATGCTAATATTGAAATCAGTGGGAATAGTCTATCACAGGTAATCGATGTTCCTACAGAGCTCTTTCTTCCAGTTAATGAATGGAAAATGTACCAACTTTCAGCTTCTCATGCTTTTATAATCACTGTATGAAAAACAAAGAAGCTGCCAAGGACAGGTTTGGATAAAGAGTGATCTTGAGTGACAAATCAACTGATTCCTATTGCTATTGTTTCTGAGTCTCAGGAAAGGAATGAAGGTAGACACAAAGGATATGTCTACGCTGCAACTGAACACCTGCGGCTGGCCCATGTCACAATGACTCAGGCTGTTGGGGATCAGGCTGCAGTACTGTAAAATTGCTGTGTAGATGTTTGGGCTCAGAGACCCCCCCGCCACATGGGATTTCAGCTTGGGCCCAAACTTCTCCACAACAATTATACAGCCCCGGAGCTTGAGCCCTGTCATCCTGAGTCAGATGACATGAGCCAGCCATGGGTATTTAATTGCAGTCTAGACATACCATAAGGGCCTGACCCAAGCCTACAGAAATCAACAGGTATCTTTGATTCACCTTCAATGGGATTCTTATTAGGCCCTAACTCTGTGTGTTTTGCTGCAGATGCTATGGGGACACAGCTTGCTCTGCTCCACAATACCAGCCATATGTTTGTCCATAGGAGCTAGTACAACATGGCATGTTAAAAAAGCATTACAATATTTATCATACATGGAACTCGACATGCTGCAGCTCTATTGCGTCCAAGGCAATAGCATGGTTTGGGGATGTGGTTATAAACATCCTTCAGTCGCAGAGCAGAATCTTGCCCTATCCTAGAAACTGCAACCTCATTTAGGATAGGATGCAGTGCCTGAGGCAACACCATTTGATGGTACAGATTGGTAGCTGTGTCATTTCATTCTGCTAGTGTTGAGGTTCAAATCTACAAAATATATTTGCACTTACAGTAATTTAGTGGAATCTTACACATGGTTTCCATGGAAACATTACAAAATACTAAACCTCGAGCGTTTAGCAAGAGTTCGATCTGCCAGTCCCTTTCATCCTGCTATTATTTCTGCTGGGATGAGAGTCTTTATTTAAGGTATTTGGGTTGTGAAGACAGCTTGCCACCTCACAGCCCATCTTCCCCTCTAACTGATCTTTTACTGAATTTGTCAGACGTCTGTTTTGAAATCTCTCTTTTGCCATAGAAACTGTGACTACATTACAATTTCACTGGAGGAGATGAGTGACAAGGGTGAAATCTCTTAATGGACATATTCAGTAGCTAGAGAGATAAGGTGGGTGATGTAATTGGTGTAATCCAATAAACCTATTATTGGACCAATTTCATCAGCTCTGTTTAGCTTGAAAGCCCGTCTCTTTCACCAACAGAAGTTGGTCCAATAAAACAGGGGTTCTCAACCTTCTTCTTTCTGAGGCCCCCACCCCAACATGCTATAAAAACTCCACTGCCCACCTGTGTCACAACAACTGTTTTTCTGCATATAAAAGCCAGGGCTGGCATTAGGGGGTAGCAAGCTGGGCAATTGCCTGGGGCTTCATGAAATTATATTGATCAAGCATCGGCTTCAGCCCCAGATGGCACGTCTCAGGGCCCCGGGCTTCAGCCCATGCAGCAAGGCTTCGGCTTTCTGCCCTGGGCCCTAGTAAGTCTAATACTGGTCCTGATTGGCAGCCCTCCTGAAACCTGCTCACAACCCCCTGTGGGTCCCCAGACTCCTGGTTGAGAACCACTGCAATAAAAGATATTACTTCTCCCACCTTCTCTTTCAAATGTCCTGGAAACAACACAGCTACCACAAAACAACTTGCAATAATGCACCACTATGGGATATTCAGGGCTTTGTCATATATAAGTGCCTATTACCCCCCACTCTCTGTCCCAATTTTTCACACTTGCTATCTAGACACCCTACTCAGGGCAGACTGTTAGACTCCAACCTGGTGGTGTGGCCTATAATTAGATTTCACCAACCCAGTACCAAATGTGAACTCCCAAAGTACTACTATAGTTTTACAATGGAGTCACATATAGTCCTCTTAGACACTCCAGTCTATCTTGCTGCCTAGGAAAGCTGGACTATGTGAAAAATGGTCACTTACACCAAAAAAATAATCATACCACAGTCAGGTTGCTCCCAGTCCCAAGAGACCAGCCACTTATTCCACATCAACTGGTACTGCTAGATCTTACACCAACGACAATGCTGGTAGCCAAATTCTATAGTAAACTAATTAAAGGTTTATTAGCTAAGAAAAGGAGTAAGTTATTGAGAGGTTAAAGTGGGTAAAATATATATACAGTTGAGTTGTATTCTATAATTCCAAACGGTAGCAGAGTTGCAGTAATCTGCCAGTTTCCCAAAAGTCACTCAGAGAACTCTGGGGATCGCTATCTTCTGTTAAAGGTCTTCATTTGCATTCCACAAGGCTACTTTCTCTTTGATGGGTTATTAAGTTACAGGGGTAGAACACAGTGTAAATGTTTGCTACTACCTTATAATGGGATACAAATAAATGAAAACAAAGCATGTAACATCCCATTAGTTTTCATGAAGTTTAGAGACCAAATACATTCTTATGCATATAACAATCACTTGGATCTATACTAATACACAGTGAATTGGCCTGTGGCTTTGGCATGAGTTAGCACCTGCTCTGCCAGCATCGTGATATCCATGATACAAAACCACTTTTCAAAAAGTGTTACTTTTTAAAACATGAGTAAAGAGATGAACTTACAAATAATGTTCCCTCTAAATTTTCTTTGTACTGAGCAGGCTACAAACTTCACTGAGCACTTTGTTTTTGTCCTTGGGCAAGCTTACACTTGCCAAAGGACAAAATGGAGAGGTTACATGTGTGAGAAAGGGGTGTCCATGGGAGGTGATGAGTCATCCTTGAATTAGGAGTTTGATTAAGCCACATCCAGGGATGAGTCATTCCTGTGCTAGGTTCCAGCCAATCCACAAGACAGGAATTGGTCTGATGACTCTCAGGGCATGTATATAAACCTCACAGGAGAAACAGTTCAATCTATCCAACATCACTTCATGGCTTGGAACTCTCCCCTGCGTGATAGTGGTGACAGACTGCACAGGCCTTAGCTTGCTCCAGGCCTGCTCTGACTCCAGCCTTATTCCCAGTCCTGCTCCAGCTTCAGCCTTGCTCTTCCTCCAACTAGCTCCTGGCCCTAAGCTTGCTTTGTTCCAAGCTCGCTCTTGATTCCTGAGTCCAGCTCCAGTTCCTGGCCCGATCACTGCACTGATCACTAGGCCTGTGCCACTGGTTCAGCCACTAGGCATGATCCTCCACATCCCAGTTTCTCACAATCCAGTGAGGGGGCATGTGTGAGAGGGGGTGTCTGGAGGGGCTCCAGTCCCTGTCACCATCAAGTGCAGCTTCAGGGGCCAAGAAAGGAACCTGTGCAGGGTGTGGGAAGTATGGGTGTGAGTGGCAGGGGGAGGGAGAGGCTGTCACTTTCCCCCAGGCTAGGAGTTTCAGACTCCACCTGCTGAGTACTCCCAGGAAGGGAACCGGGCTGCAGCTCCCTCCCCTTCCACAAACTGCCACATCCCTGGAAATCAACAGCCAGCCAGCGGGCTGGGTGGAGAGATGTGGCCCTATCAAGCTGCAGCTCTGGAGCTTCCTCGACCTGGGTTGGCACCACAGAGCCCAGCCAGACTCCTCATTTGAGGTCTGCCTCAAGAGGTGTCCTGGAGCTACCACACTTCCCAGCCAGGTTGTCATGTCCCTGAGACCAGTAATGTTACCACTCCCTTCCCTTCCCCCCCACCCCAGCGAGGGAACAGGGCCACACATGCCGTTTCATGAGGGGAAGAGAGAAGCAGAGAACAGCAGGCTCTTAAAGGGCCACACCATGTCCCTGCTAGGGCTGCACAGAAGAAACATGAGTACAGCCAAATGTGCATGTAGTTTACAGGGAACATTTCAGATTTGTGAGCAAAGTTTCAAACAATGATCTTCTCCCTGGGTTTCTTGAAATGAATTCTTAGGCAACCCCTGTAAGCTAGTTATCATCAGGTTTGTCCTTGTGCACATTAGAGCATATACCCATTGAGTCGTAATTGTCCCACTGTGGATCAAAGCCATGTTTTAAAGTGGCAGAGCACCAACTACGTTCACTTACACAGCATTAGTTGCCAGTTCCACCAAAATCATTTTTTTCTATTTCACCACTTTGGAAAACAGCTGACACACAGTATGGCTGAGCAAACGGAGATATTGCTGAACTGATTTCAACAATTTTTTGGTACGCGGACAGTTGAGTTACAAGGCATGGCTGAGTAATCAGGTGATCATGATTGAAATCAGAATCACACACCTGATGTACCTTTTGAACTCCAAACATAACAGATGCGAGTTAGGAGAATTTTAAGATTGTGAATCATTTTGTAGCCTCTGTTCAAATCTTGACTGAATGCCAGACACTGTAAAATCAATTACTTTGAAAGTAAATGTTCTTATGAAACTTCCTTGGGTAGCTGGGTTCACCTGTCCCAACTTAAGCTCAGGCATTCTGAATATCTCCAACTTTTAACTTTTCTGGTAGATTAGCTCCTGGAATGAGTACTAGCTTTCATCTGATTGGACAGACTGAAGTGAATTGAGTGCTATTTTCCTAAGAACTTGGCCTTCCGTTGCTGAAATGTTTGACCCTTGCAGAGTTTTGGATAGACTGTCTTATCATGTTTAGGACTTCTCAACCCAGCTCAATATCAAAGAGGAAGTTAAACTTTTCCACTTGAGCAGCTATGCCACAACTTTGAGCTCTTAATCAGGATCTTTCGTTGTGTTCTTATCATGCTTCTAAGGTGCACACAGTGCAAGGAAGTTCTCAGAAATAGAGCTAATGCTTCTGCACAGGCAGTCTGTCTTGTTGGACAGAAAACACAGCTGCCTGATGTGCTTAACACTTCATATTTCAAGTCCTGAATATATAGCATCTTGTTTGGGTGATTTTAAAATTAATGTTTTGCTTTCATGAACAGTTTCAAGAGTATCTCTTAGGATAGTATTAATATCATCCTGACATCCAAATTCAAAGCATGCCTACAACAATTAGTATACATGTAGTTCATGGTTCTTCCTGCTGCAGTCTGGTTGCTACAGCTTAATACTATTGTTTCCTAGTACTTCCCCCTCTGTCTGTATCCATCTGTTGTCCCTTGTTTTATGCTTAAAGTGTAAGCTCTTTGGGGCAGGGATCATCTTTCTGTTCTGTGTTTGTACAGACCCTAGCCCAATGGGGTCCTTGGCTATAACTTGGGCTCCAAGGGAGTATGATAATGCAACTAGTAAATACTACTATTCTGGAACTTCAGCAGCACCATCATAGCATTGTCCATGACAGTTGTTGATCCTTAGATATAGATCAACTTTTACCGATAATATTACCTCTGCTGATGTACAGGCTACATTGTACAACCAATTAACTCTTCATGACCATTCATGTCATCAGCTAGACACTGCAAGCCTAAAATCACATGCTCTTTGGAAAGTCTGTTTCATCTAACAATTATATACCACTTTTCAGAAATATCCCTCATGATTCTGAGAATCATGATTTCCATTATCTCATTCTGAATAACTGGATTTGTCCTGACTCTCTGTTAGCCACTTTGACATATCAGGGTCATATTCTGCCTGCAAACAAACAGATGAATAAAGTCAACCTCTCCACTTAAGAATGTATTTTCAGCTTCTTAAGTATAATGGCTTCCACAGTGCACTTCCTTGTCTAACAAGATAACGTATACTACTTAGCATTTTCATTAAAATCTTCCTGTTTTCTTTTTTCTCTTGAGAGTCCTGAAAACTCAGTATGTCAACAATAGTCTTTATTGGCTTTTGAAGAATATTAATTGATTTGTGGCGCCACAGAGATGATCGGCGCCTCTCAAATTTGTCTCAAATCATTTTCCAGTTACAGAATCCAGACTGTGTGAAAACTTCAGCTGTATATTTACTCAAAAGTAGTTTGTGCCCAAATACACTGATACAATGGTAGAAACAAAATATGCTGTCACTACCTTCAGAATAATGGAGCCACTAAACATCTTGGTTTTATATAGTCATTGCAGTCTAGAATGTGGCAGAATGAAGAAAAGGAATATGTGATCTGTTGATTACACTGGAAAACAATTCCTTTTTATGTTTTGCTTATGAGACCCACTTGGTTCCTCTCCGACCCAGAGACTCTGTCAAGGAAAAGGCTACAAATATGACTGCAGTTGGAAGTGCTTTGACTCCCAGACATGATGGGACTAGTATCAGAGCCTGTGTGAAAAGACAGCCAAATAATCATGGTGTCATGTCTGGCCTCCCCATTCCCTTTGTGAAAACAGCACATGGAACTTATGCAGTGTAAGTAGAGTCTTGAATGTGCTCTCTGCTGACATCCAGTGATGAGCTATGGAACAAGATTTCAGGAGCTTATCTCATTTGCATGGGCACATCCATCCTGCCTACATGCTCAGCATGATGGGACTGCTTGCCCAAATTATCACTTTTGGCTGGTGTTGGATCCCCAGTCTCCTTGTTATTGGGGCAGGAGTAATAGAGCATTGTTATCTTTATTGTGTGAACTGAGGGCAGCAGAACTGTACTTGGCATATCCTGACTGAGGGACTCACCCTCAAGTAAATGACACTCACTAGGCAGGGGACATGGGTTCCAAAGCACAGTGAGTTGAGGGAAGGGTGAGGAGGAGGAGGAGGAGGAGGAGGAGGAGGAGGAGGAGGAGGAGGAGGAGATATTTGTACCCTTTTCATGCCATTGTGTAATAACAGTTAATTTAGACCCAATTGAGAGTCTTGTTATATGCTGCAGAGTTGAAGTCACTGATATCTAGGTTTAAGTATTAGACTTGCTTTGGGACAGTTTCTCTAATGTAAGAGACAGCCCAGTGTGCACCAGCATGTGAAATCACTGAGAGCTGTGTTAAGTGGTGGAAAGGCACAGCAAGTGGGCAGCTGGCAGAGAGGGCTAGAGCAGAGCCCTGCAAAGGGCGGGGGAGTTAGTGAGTGCCTGAGCAGTGGAGTGAGTAAGATGCCTCCTTCCCCTCCCTTCACCCAAGGAGGGAGGTGAACTCTGCAGATGCACCTCTGAACTCTGTGTCTGCACTGTCCAAGGACAGCAACTGTGGGTGGGGTGCAGAGAAGGGTCAGGCATGTTAAAGGGACTTTTGGGTTGTTGGACATAAGAACTTGAGGGGAAAAGGACACTGCCCAACTTACTTGGGGGTGGGACTTTTGCTCATGATTCACATTTATGTACCCTGTTTGTGGTGTTTCCCCAAAGTTAATGCTGAGTTACTTCCCTCCTTTTATTAAAAGTTTTTTGCTACACTCAGACTCTGTGTTTGTGAGTGGGGAAGTATTGCCTTTTAGAGGTGCCCAAGGGGTGGTGTGTAATTTTCCCAGGTCACTGGGTGGGGGCTGAAGCCAGTTTTGTGTTGTATTGTTGAAAAGGAACCCCTAGATACTGAACCTGGCCCTTGTTGCTGCCAAATCTGACTGCCAGAAGGGTTACAGCAGGAAGGGAGAAAGGGAAGAGAAGAGCCAGCCTGGAGACTCTTGGAATCAGAGCAGGAGTGGCAGCTGGTTGGACCTATGACAGGTCTCCCATTAGAGAGGGGATCAGAAGTCCTCTTGCTTGCCCAGAAAAAGTGGATCAATAGTCTTTGTGGGAGAAGGATGGAAACAGATTGCTTTTCCCACTCTTTCTGCAGCCTAGCTAACAAGTGAGTCTCATTCTAGTAGGTAGAATTTCCCTTCTCAAAAAAGAACATAGGGTCAGACCAAAGGTCCATCTAGCCCAGCATACTGTCTTCCAACAGTGGTCAATACTAGGTGCTTCCAAGGAAATGAACAGAACCAGTAATCAAGTGATCCATCCTCTGTCGCCCCAATTCCCAGCTTCTGGCAAACAGAGGCTAGGGACACCATCCCTGCCCATCCTGGCTAATAGCCATTGATGGACCTAGCGTCCATTAATTTATCTAGAGGACAAAGTGCTTGCTGAGCCATTTCCCAGTCAGGGAAGAAGACAGCCAGAGCCTGCTGCAGGAGAGACCTTCAACCCAGTGCCAGCTATCAAGAGTCAGCTAAGACTCTAGGGGAAATGGAGGGATTTCAAGCAGCTAGGACCAGAGGATTGTACACTTCCTGGGCTGAAGAGAACAAATTGAGTTATCAGGGGACTGTCCTTGCTTTAATAACTACATAGAATGTAATAAAATAGCTGTTGAATATAATGTTTACACTATCTCTTCCCCCACCCCAACCAAAATTTAAAAAAAAGTCATCTATAACCCTGCTCTGTGGTAACGTGGGAAAAAATTATGCCAGAAGTTTCAGTTGTGAATTGTGCATTCCAGTTTACACATAATAATAGCTATACATCTTTATTACTATCCTGGTAACTCCCTAGGAGAGGCACTTTACAAACAGATAGTAAGAGACAGTCTCTGCCCCAATGAACTTACAATCTAGAAAGATAAAAGCAGAGGAGGAGAAAGGAAATGGGCTACCACACAGTAAAGAGATCAATGTGATAGAATGTTAGGGTTCTATTTAGCCTTTTTGACCCAGCTATCTTTCCATATATATAACACACACAAAACTGGCAAAAAAGGTAGCATAGCCCGATGAATTAGAACACTTATAAGATTATTTATTAAGGGGCAACATGTACTTGTCAAAAACAACAGGTTCTTTTTCTAAATGGCTACTTAGAGTTATCTGAAGATAAAATCTGGTGAAACACATACAGAGCCTTATTTGATATGGACATCTACAACTGAAGTAATAGGAAATCAATATACATAAATACAAGAAGTACAGTAAAGTGGCTTCTTGCATTGTGTATACTGTGTATCATGTAATCTGTTGGATATCTAACCACATTTGACCACCTTCTGTGACCGTGATAATACCTGCCCATTATCCATAGGTGACATTTCAGGGGGTCACAACTACAACTCTCATCATTAATATTAATAGCCCATATCACTCATTTACTAATAATTCCTATACTTTATTGTGGACTAATTGCCTAGCAACCAGAATGCTAAAGCCCCCTCAAAACACCCTTCTTGCAGAATTCTGCAATGCACTGTACCCTTTGTGGTCACTTAGTCGTTTTCTCAGGAGGAGAGTGCAGAATCTGTTGCTTAGGATAGGGTTATCTACTTAGGCCTACAAGAGTTCAGCTAAATCCCAGCTTTTAGCATAACTACTCACTCAAGGCCTCATACTACTATAACAGGCCCTTAATCATAGCAAGCCTAATAACCAAGTTATTTGTTCTTTTATTTGCCCCCATGCGCATTCCAAACTAAGGGTATGTCTATACTACCCACCGGATCGGCGGTCAGTGTTTGATGTATCGGAGATCGATTTATCGCGTCTCGTCTAGATCCCCCGCATCAACGCCTGTACTCCACCTCAGCAGGAGGAGTAAGCAGAGTCAATGGGGGAGCCACGGTGATCAACTCGCTGCCGTGAGGACGGCTAGGTAAGTTGAACTAAGATACTTCAACTTCAGCTACGCGAATAGCGTAGCTGAAGTTGCGTATCTTAGTTCGAACCCCCTCCCCATTCCCCCTGTGTAGTCCAGGCCTAAGAAGTTGATGATATAGTCCTAAAATATCATTCTACCTCCAGCAAGTATAAATCACTCACAAGACATGAAACAGGGTTATAGGTCATAAGATCAAGTTGTGGGTCAACAGTCAATAGGGAAAAACTACACTGGCCTGGGTAAAAGAGAGGCGAGGGCATGTGTGTGCATGCCCAAGAAAAAGAAATAAGGAATAGAGAATCAGGAAATCAGGAGGTGTGATAGTGTATGGTTTCGGATTGATTGTTTGACCTTCTTTCCCCTTTTTCTTCTTTAAATTAAAATGTTATTAGATACATATGTTAAGACCAGCAAAAGAAAAAAAAGAGATGGGATGGAGGGACCCTCTCAATCGCTGTTTAACTTGATTTTCAGTAACCATGTTCCTTAAGAATCATCTGCTAATGTGGCCGGAGGGGGAGGGGAAGAGGGGAATGAAGTGACAAGCCAGGCAGCTACATCACAAACTCTATTGAAATGCAGAGTTTTCAATAGCTGCCCGTAGGAGGTTCAAGTGTACACTAGGTGACTCTGTCCTGAGTCACCTGAAGACTGGGTCATACTATTTTGGAATTTGCTGTTGCACCAAGTCAGCCCATTGGAGCTTTAAAACGGATAGTCAAAAACAAAACAAAAAAAAACAAAAAAAAACCCACAATTTATTTAAATTGTTAACAAAGAACTTTTCCAACCAAACCAGAATATTCTGAATTAGATATTTGGGCTTTAGTTCTACCTTAAACCTTTGTGCCAAATTGTTCCCTCAGTTGTCTGTGTTACCTCCACTGAACTGAAGGAATTACACAAGAAAATTCAGTGCTCCATATGACATTTAGAATCCCTTAAGGTACAAAACTAGGCAGTCCTCATGACTTAGGGTAGAAGAAAGAAGTCTTCCCGTTTATGCCCCAATCAAACAAAGCATTTGGGACTACTCATGTGCTCAAAGCTAGATAAGTGCTTTGCTGGATTAGGGCCAATAGGCTAAATATTCAAAAATATGTACCTACCCCACTCAGTATGTGCTCAATTTGTAACATTGTAAATTTTCTTTAAATATGAAAATACATCTAGGGTATTCTAAAAAACACAGTTTACCAAGAGTAAACACCCACCCCCAGAAATTATGACTAAAATTGTCTTTACATCATTAGTAGATATGTTTCAAACTAATATGCAAGTTTGTATACAAATAATGACTTCGAAAAACAGAGACTTGGGAAAAAATACTATTGAATTTTTTTTTTAAACTGTTATATTGACAAGTTACTTTGGGAAGAATGAAATAAACAAACTACAAAATTCAAAAAACTTCCAGGGTGCTGAACTCAATAGAGTGTTTTCCATATTAACTATTTCAGTAGCACTGAAAGACAGTTTAAGTTAAAATTATAGCTTAATTGGTATTAATGCACTTCTCAGAAATTGTAAGAGGAGAACAGTATCTTGTCTTTTTTATCTGGGAGCTGGAAAAAAGGATATTTGATTTCTCTAAGGGAAATGACTGTTCCAGTTTGACAGGAAAATTGAACTAGCTACTATTAAGGATGAGTGAGTTTAAGTTTTACAGTCAAGCTTTTTTGCAGGCTTTACTGTCAGATAATAAAATAAAGTTAAACTTTTTACGGCTCAAGTTCTAATACATTAATATTTGCACAAGGGTGTTTTATGAAAGGCAGACAAACCTAGGGCTAAGCAAAATGAAAAGAGCCTGGACACACCTCACGAACCACTGAAACCCAGACATTTTAGGGAAGAAAAGGACTTGGAATAAAAGTTAGACAGCAAATCCTATACTCCTCTCTGTGTGTATTATCCTAATCCATGTAAGCAGCCACATTGATCTTAACGGGACTACTTGAGTCAAAAAATATTGCTCATGATTAAAAAGAACAGTCATCCCTAAGTGTTTCATATAACTCACACAAATCACTAGTCTTTCCAGTGACCTCAACAGTCTTTTGAATCAGACCGTTAGTGCCCTGCCCACTACTGCAGTCCTTACTCAAACCAGCTTTCCATTGATTTAAAGAGAGATTTGCCTGAGTAAGGACTACAGAATTGGGTGCAAATTCTATATCGCCTAATACCGCTGACTTGTAGAGTATTGACACTGGAGCATGGAGTTTCTTATCTCAAGATCTCGGATTCTAATCTGAGCTAGGTAAATACTACATAGGCATGAGTGAACCAGTCTGGCTAAAACACTCGATCTGAACCATATCAGAGGGGTAGCTGTGTTAGTCTGGATCTGTAAAAAGCAACAGAGAGTCCTGTGGCACCTTTAAGACTAACAGATGTATTGGATCATAAGCTTCCGTGGGTGAATGCCCACTTCGTCGACATGCATCCGACGAAGTGGGCATTCACCCACGAAAGCTTATGCTCCAATACATCTGTTAGTCTTAAAGGTGCCACAGGACTCTCTGTTGCTCAATCTGAACCCTCACCCAACTCCTTTATGAAGGTCAGAAGACTTCACTTAGCATTTTTTAAATTCCCTGCATCCCCCCTCATTTTTGCACTTGGCTGCACTACCTGGTACCAACTGAAACTGGAACCAGGAGTAATGAATTAGCAGAGACTAATCTGCTTCAAAACAGAAAGCACCAAAAATCCCTAATGCCTATTGCCAAAATGTCCAGCCTGATTTCTAAAAAACTAAAAATGATAACTTCAGAATAGCATCGGATACAAAGCTTTTGTAATTTGCTCCTCTTTATGGTGATGATACATTAGAAATGCATATATATATCTTGGATTAGATAGCTGTCCAGTGACAGTGAAGTGGTCATGTATCCAAATCACAGGAATGATCTTTATAATTGGTGTTAAACTCAGCAAGACCAAACAATTAACCTGGTTTGTTTTGGGCTGTGGCACTTTCAAGTATGAGCTGGCACATGTACTTTAGGGGAGGCGGCATAGGGAAGCTTGCACTGACATTACCGGTGCTGTGGTGTTCTAGTGATAAATTGGAACTGGTCATATAATTCATGGAGACCAGTTTGTATCTCAGATTAAAGAAATAAAAACGAAATAAAAAAAACTCATGCTCTATTTTTTGATAATTCATGATGCGTTCTTTATTTGTAATTGTTCAGCAAATAGCTGTGGTCCCTGCTACCCTGTGAATGGTGCTGCTGGCTTCCTCCTCTTCCCCAGTGATGCTAGTAGGCTGATGCACCTCTGTATGTCAGTTTGGGTATAGTTGCCTATTGGTTTAGATCCCCACCCGCATCACCAACTTTTGTCCACACGTATGATTCCTTGCTCCATGCTTGAGCTGAAAGATAGACAGTGAGCCAGATCCTCATCTGGTGTGAATCACGATAGCCCCTGTTGACTGCAGTGAAGTGTGCAGATATATACCAGCTGAGGATCCAGCCAAAGTATCTACAGGCAAACAACCTTTCTGCTTCTCCCAACTTCTCTTGTGATCACCAATCAGGTTGTTTTGTGGGGTGTTTTGTATAATCAGCTGCTTTCTCTTCACATTTCATCCCTACCATCCTCTCTTCCAACCCTACATAGATGAGTGCAGAATGGCTAAATGACATTGGAAATACACATCCTCACAACTGTAATTTTAAAAAGATGTTTATGCATATAATCATGTGAATACAACTTTCTGTCAAACAGCCATAGAAAAATATGCACATTTGAACAACTCTTTATGAGGGAGCAAATAAAAAGGTATGCAAGACTTGACAAATGGAAATGGGATCTAGAATTTGAAAAAAATGTTTGCTAGTATTTTTCCCCCCATTCTTCAAGACAAAAAAATCTCTACCAACCTCCTTAAGCACTAAATCCGCTAAGCCCTCCAAAAGGTACTATAGGTATAAGATACTATATGGGACATGGTGGGGGGGGGGGGGAAACGTGGTACGGGGAGAGAGGAAAACACAAGCCATACATTCCTGTAGACTATTGTGAAGATTTGAATTTCTACAGTTTGAAATGTGAGAACTCCCCAGGCATGCACTTCAATTTCAGTTTTGTCCTAACCCCAAAAGGAAAGATTTGATTTTCTGTGCTGAAATTAAAGGCTATCATGGATCTATTTTTTTTCCTCAAAGAAACAGCTGGCATTTCTATTTATTAACCTTCTTTCAAATATTAAATAATGGATGTTGAAAAACACTATATGAAGGCAAAATTCACTTTTATGAAGTGTTCTTTTCCTATAAATATCCATTTTTGATCAACACAACCATTGACTGGTGATCAAGTTATCATAATAACTGAAATAGGTTTTCCCTTGTGGGTGGAATTACAGTACCAAACATTTATTTGAATTTAAATGTAATTTTTTTGCTATGATCAAAACTAACAACCCCTTTTTCATGAAATACGAGACTGGAATGCTGTATGAATGTGATGAAAGATTCAATTTTTTCCCTTGAGGTTTACAGAGTGAAGCAGCCAGTTCTGTAGATTTCTGAATAATTCTGTGCAACTATGGCAAGATCAGCAGGCTTCAGAATGGGGAGGGGAGGGAGAGGGAGACTGTTGATTAGTTTACGTGAGGTAATAAGAGGCTCAAACTTGCTACACGATGGGTATTTTCAACTCCGATTGAAGTTAAAAGAAATTAATGGTGTTCAGCCTCTCATAGAAATGGGCCCAAATACATAATAGTTTCATACAAAAATGTTTTTGAAAGCACATCATGAAGGACCCATTAAGAAAGCTTCAGAGCCTTAAGTTCCTCATAGTTGACTTACTATCAGCTCTTTTCCATTACCTCACCCTTATGGAAACCTTTCTGAAGATTCAATAGCTTATGGCTTTCACTTTTTAAGTTCACAGCTATGAACAACACACAACATTTGTCTGTGACTAAGACAACAGCGTCCATGCAGGCAACCCTTTACTGTATATTCAGTACTCTGATACATCACAAAGACTTGATAGCCACAACTCAGCATTACTTATCAGTCCTTTCCATTCTAATACAAGTAGCTGTCCAAGCATTCCAGAGCAAAATTTTACAGTCCTTGAATTAATATCAATGGGAGTTTTACTTTTTACCTTTAGCTGCATGATTTGATCTACACACAAGCAAATTTTTGTTTCTGTGATCTCAGATTTTAAACTCACCGTCAGTAATGATCTTTAGTTTGTTCCATTTATGTTTTGCCTGATAATGTATTAAATAGAATACAACAATAATGAAGGGAGTGTTGATTACATAGTAAGGGTTTTCAGGAGATATGACAAAAAATAATTATCATGCAAGTACAGATCCAGTAAGGACATAGGACAATCCCTTCACTCAGTTATTTCTTTTAAGGCAATCATTTTATGCACATTAGACTGAACGATGAGCAGAAACAGAACCATGTGACACATGCAACCAATCACACACTAAAAAATATTGAGCAGTTGAAATGAACTGTTCAGGAACAATTTATAGAAATCTGATGAGGTTCAACAAGGACAAGTGCAGAGTACTGCACGTAGGAAGGAAGAATCCCATGCACTGCTACAGACTAAGGACCGAGTGGCTAGGCAGCAGTTCTGCAGAAAAGGACCTAGGGTTACAGTGGACAAGAAGCTGGATATGAATCAACAGTGTGCCCTTGTGGCCAAGAAGGCTAACGGAATTTTGGGTTGTATAAGTAGGGGCATTGCCAGCAAATTGAGGGACATGATCATTCCCCTGTATTTGACAATGGTGAGGCCTCATCTGGAGTATTGTGTCCAGTTTTGGGCCCCACACTACAAGAAGGATGTGGAAAAATTAGAAAGAGTCCAGAAGAGGGCAACAAAAATGATTAGGGGGCTGGAGAACATGACTTATGAGGAGGGGCTGAGGAAACTGGGATTGTTTAGTTTGCAGAAGAGAAGAACGAGGAGGGATTTGATAGCTGCTTTCAACTGCCTGAAAGGGGGCTCCAAAAAGGACGGTTCTCAGTGGTACCAGAAGACAGAACAAGGAGTAATGGTCTCAAGTTGCAGTGGGGGAGATTTAGGTTGGATATTAGGAAAAACTTTTTCATTAGGAGGGTGATGAAGCAGTGGAATGGGTTACCTAGGGAGGTGGTGGAATCTCCTTCCTTAGAGGTTTTTAAGGTCAGGCTTGACAAAGCCCTGGCTGGGGGGGGGGGGGGTTAATTGGGGATTGGTCCTGCTTTGAGAAGGGGGTTGGACTAGATGACCTCTTGAGGTCCCTTCCAACCCTGATATTCTAGGATTCTATGATTGAAAACTGTTGATCTAAAGTATTTGGTGGAAGCTTACAAATAAATGAATACATTTTCAGAACCCAGGTTTGGTTTTTAAGAACAGAATAAGATATTATGTCACTTGGATAATATATTTGTAACCAATAACTCAACCATCTCTAGCGTTACTACAATATGGTGTGGAGGTGTGTGATTAAAGGGAGAAGGGGGCATGGGATTAGAGATCTTAGTTATTTGGAGCTAGATTGTGCCTACCTCTGTGTAAGAGGGGTGAGAGATCAACCATTTTGCCCTCCCCAAAGCCTGTGATGTCAGGGCCGCCCATAGTGGGGGCCAAGTGGGGCAATTTGCCCCAGGCCCCGCATGGGCTCCCACAAGAGTTTTTCAGGGCCCCTGGAGCGGGGTCCTTCACTCGCTCTGAGGGCCCCGGAAAACTCTCGCAGGGCCCGGGGCCCCGGAGCTTCTGCCGCTCCGGGTCTTCGGTGGCAATTCGGCAGTGGGGGGTCCTTCCGCTCCGGGACCCGCTGCTGAAGTGCCCTGAAGAACCGCGGCAGGGGGTCCTTCCGCCCTGGGACCCGCCGCCGAAGACCCCAGGCCCCCTGAATCCTCTGGGTGGCCCTGTGTGATGTTCCCTACACAAAGTATGGGGAAGGATGAATTATTTCCATCTGACTAAATCAGGAGTGGCCTGATTCTCTTAAAGAATATTTTACTGTTTCTAACTGAAAGAGGCACCTGTACAGAGCCTGATTGCAATAAAATTTCCCAGGAAGCCAGTGTTGATTTAGTAGGTTTAGTAATGAACATTGATGCAGCCCAAAGAGAAAGGGGTCTCATTGATCTATGTCTCGCATTAACGCACAAATGTCAAGTGAAACTGCACTGAGAATAAATTATCTCTCATTTGGCCAGTAACAAATACAGCACAACAATTAGCTAAAGGTGAAAGAAAATGAAACTCAACTACAGGGGAAGTTTCATGAGGGGAAAAAAGCAACATTTTTCAGAAAATGAAACTTTAGGTCCTTCCTATGCATATTTCTCCTTGATTAACATGTGTCATTGAACGTGCAAAATTAATTTAATAAAGACAAAATGTGAAATACATTAATCTCCCATTTGGGAGTTCCACGTG
Source organism: Malaclemys terrapin pileata (assembly GCF_027887155.1). Classification (NCBI taxonomy): domain Eukaryota; kingdom Metazoa; phylum Chordata; order Testudines; family Emydidae; genus Malaclemys; species Malaclemys terrapin. The sequence continues at coordinate 69,015,371 of NC_071506.1, read as the reverse complement.
ATCTCTCCCATAAGGTTAAATACCACCAAAGCACTGTCATCCTGCCGCTTGCTGTAAGTATCAACAAAATTCACACACTGTCTGGAGTGGTTCACGAGCCAGAATATCAGCCTCAGGGCAGATTGCTAAAAAGCAGGACACAAACCCCCAAATGGTTATGAGTTGTATACTTAGATTTCACCAACCATGTTGTGGCATTATGCTCCATATTCTTCATAGAGATATTGTTATGATATGATCATGGCATAACTATGATGTATTTGATACAAGATAAGGCATGTGAGATATCATTGGAAAGGTTATGATTTACTGAATATGATTATCCTATCTGTATGCATGTATCATTTTGGTATCTGAAGTTAGGAATATTGACTATGTATCTATTACAAATGTGTTTACTCTGAGGGAATGCCCACTAGGCAGAATGCACTCAGTCTCTGTCTCGCTGTGAAGAGCCATTACGGAAAACAATAGGTCTTAGAAGATGCTAATCACCCACTAACAAGTCTTCCTGGGGATGCTACAAACAGCCTTTGAGTAATGGCTGCAGGGTCATGTGATCAAGTCACCTGATACTGGACATCATGATAATACTAGTATTTTTCCACTGACCAGGGGTGGGAATCACATAAGATGACAAAGGATTCCCGCCATATGCAAAACCTATTTAAGGCAGAGGAGTGACATAATCAGGGTTCGTTCTTCACTGCATCCCCGCCCAAGATGACTGTTGTAAACATCTAAGGCCTTGTCTACACTGCCACTTTACAGTGCTGAAACTTGCAGCGCTCGGGGCGTCTTTTTTCGCACCCCTGAGCGAGAAAGTTGAAGCATGGTAAAGTGCCAGTGTAGCCAGTGCACCAGCGCCGGGAGCCGTGCTCCCAGTGCTGGTAGCTATTCCCCTTGTTGAGGTGAGTTTTTTATAGTACTGGGAGAGCTCTCTCCCAGCACTGGTGCCGTGACTACACAGCCACATTAAAGCACTGCCGTGGCAGCGCTTTAACGTTGCTAGTGAAGACATGCCCTAAGAAACAAAGACTGAACGAGGAGAGGAGGACTGAGCTCAGGCTGGAAGGTTGTCTAGCCTGTGAGTGAAATATCTGAAGTTTTAAGCTACAGGCAAGTGCATCTGGCCTTCAAGAATCTCTGCAATCTGCCTAAGACAACATTTAGGGTGAGAAATTACTACTTGTAACCAGTTTCTTTAGTATCTTAAGCTTAGATTGCATTTTTTTTGTATTTGCTGGGTAATCTGCTTTGATCTATTTGCTATCCCTTACAGTCACTTAAAATCTATCTTTTGTGGTTAATACACTTGTTTTTATTTTGTCTAAAGCCCTGTGTATGGAATTCATAACTGGGGGGCAAAAAGCTGTTGCATCTATCTCTCCACATTGAGGGAGGGGGCAAATTTCATGAGCTTACACTGTATAGTTCTCTGTACAGTGCAAGACAGTATAATTTTGGGTTTATACTCTAGAAGAGGGTGTGCACCTGAGTATCTGGGCAGTTCCTTAGCTGAAGCCTTCCCATGCAGGGGCTAATCAGAAAGCCTGTTTGAATGTTACAACAGCTGAGTGTGTCCCTTCCTGTATGTGTGCTGGTGAAAATGTGAGACCGGGAGCATGTCTGCAGCTTGTCACAGCAGTACAGTTAAAGGGAGCCCAGGCTTGTGGGTCAGGCAGGCTCAGTGGTACCCCAGTTCCAAGTGGAACCTATCACACATGTAACAAGTGTAAACTCCTCAGGCGATACACAGCCTTAATATGGAGTCACAGATAGTCCCTTTGGGCATTCCGATCTGTTTTGTCACCTAGACAAGCTTGACTCTATGATAGATGGTCCCTTACACCAAAAATCACAACAATATTCTGCTTACTCCCATTCCCAGAGGATCATTCACTTACCTCAGGTCAATTGCACAAAGTTCTCTCACTATAAACAATGCTTGTAGCCAATCCTGCAACAAACTAACTAAAGGTTTATTAACTAGGATAAAGAAATGAGAGTTATTTAAAGCAGGTAACGCTTACACAAACAAATGGAGTTACCATCTTAAATTCCAAATGATAATAGAAACTTCTATAATAAGCAAAACTTTATATGTCTTTTAGGGGTAACCCAAGATAAACAGTTGGGGACTCCTTGCTCATGCTTAGAAACCCTCAGGATTCAAGCAACATAGGAATAATAAATTCTCCTTAGCAGGCAATTTTATTCCCTTCCCCACAGAGTTCAAGCTAGGATATGGAAGGGCTTGGCCAAGTCCCCTCTTCAGGGCTGTGGGGGAAGCAATCAACAAACTCTTTGTTCCATAATGTCCCATTTGGATTCAATAATCCTTCCTGAGGAGCAGGAGATAACACATCTTGTGCTGAACGAGTATTTCACACTTGGTAGTGCTCCTCTGACTGGGGGAGATTTACAGCTTTGGCAAACAGTTTTATAATTACAGAGCAAACATTACCTTATAACACAGGATACAAATATTATAAGGAGTATTAATACACGCAGCATCTACAAGCATTCCTTAGAGTCTAAACATCTATTTTAAACTATACTGACCCACAAATAAGTCAGATTGGTTTCCAGCTATGCATGTCATGTGTCAGTGTTCAGGTGCCATCTCATGTCAAGGCCTCAGAGGCCTCACTGGTCTGCCAGCAACTTGTCTACCTTAGTCTCCTGGCAATGGTAGGATTGAGCCTTACTCTGTAGGATGGAACATGCCTCCTCCTAATTCCCATTCACTCTTAAGAGGAGAGAAAAAACTACTACAATGCAGATAGCCATCAAGTATGGATCCCTGCCACTAGTGGCTCCCTGGAGGACCTTGGGCTCAGACAGTAGTTAGGTGAATTGTGTCACTTCAAGATTTCAAAATGAAAAACACTGTGCATATTTATTTGGCTTTAGATACAGTGTGCTAGATTCATAAAGAGGACTTGGACACATAACTGACACTTTAGGCACCTACCTCCCAGAATGAGATTGGGATTCACAAAACCCCCCACTCAGCTGCCCCTGAAGCATGTAGACAACTAATAATTGCTCAGTAAAGGTTACCTTGGCGCCTCTGTTTCTGCCTCTGATCATGAGCATGCACACTGCAGCCGCACATCAGGAGTCTGGATGCCTACACCCCAATGCCATTCATGAACTAGGGTATTCCTGCACCTAACTTGCCTGCAGGGCCTGATCCAATGAGTGTGCTCAAACCTTGCCTACTGAATTGGGCCACTCTGCTGGAGTTTACACAAAACAGCCAGAGGATGACCACCACCTCCCTCATAACTGTTAGCCCAGTGTTTGTATACTCACCTGGGAGGTAAGAAACCCCCCTGTTCAAGTCCCCCATCTGCCAGAGGGAGAGAAGGGATTTGCCACCTCTTATGTGAGTGTCCTAACCATTGAGCTATAAGATATTCTGATGTGGGGCTTCCTGAGTTTCTCCAGATGAAGCTGTGCCACTTTGGATAATAAAGTCATTGGACCAGGGGTACTTCATCTTATGTCTTCCACTTCCTAGGGGAATGACCCAAGCACCAGGCTACAAAGACTTTCCCTGGCTGATTCTTTAATCATTTAGCCACACTGGAACAGCTTCAACAGGAGAGGTTGAGGGAACCCCACATCAGCATAGCCCAAAACCCTATGGCTCGGGCACTCACCTGAGGGGTGATAGATACCCACTTCAAGTGCCTTCTCCCCCTCAGGTAGAGGGGGAACTTGAACTGGCAGTCTCCCTCATCCCAGGTGAGTACCCTAACCACTGGGGTTAATGTTTTGAGGGAGGGCCTTCCCACCCCCACCCTCAGCTTCTTGCTAAAACATCTTAAACCCCTGACTCCAAGAGAGGGTTTGCAGCTGAAAAGTCCAAGCAGAGGGAAGTGCCTGCCTATAGCCTGGATTTAGGCACCTATCTCCACGAAAGGGGTGTGGCTTAGCACCCCCACCCCGCCCACCCTTGGCTTGGCTTCCCCCTTGGTTAGCTTGTTCAGGGAGCCACCTACAATGCTGGATTTTGGGAATCCCATTCTGAGATGCTCCTCTCCTCATTCACTGTATAGGGAGCCCAGGTGCTGAAGTTTGTGGATCCCAGTGATTTTCTAGGCACCTAAAGGTTAGGGGCAGTGAAGCTGAGCACTGCCATGCCTAAGTTCCTTTGTGAATCTAGCCTAGTCAAAAATAATATCTAATCAGGCTCTAGGTATAGGGTGACCATATTTCCCTATGCTGAATGCGGGGACACCTGGTAAAATTACTCGTATTCAAGCAAGTTCAATGGCAATCAATCAGAACTATGCAGTACAAACATTCAAATTAACACCAAGTTGACTGAGCCCCAGTTGAAAAGAAATACGGTGTAGTCAGATTCTTTTTATTTACCTTCTTATCTTTAAGACTTTAGGGTTCACAGAGGCAGGGGTGACACACATACCCCTACCTTCCCCCCACACACACACACACCTGTACCGCTATCACATGGGGAGAAGGGGGGGAAATGACTGACTACCAACCCTCCCTGCTCAGCACTTTCCACCCTCCAGGCCTAGCTGGGCCCCCAGGGTGGACCTGCCTCTCCCAGTACCTAGCATTGTGTCTTCCTAAGGCAATGCATGGGGAGGTCATGCAGGGTCAGATTCTCCCCACCCCATTTTTGCCAGGAATTGGTTCACACCAGAACATGGCCAGCAGCAGCCTTTCAGCACTGTGTGGGAGGGAAGGGACAGGAGCTTCTTCCAGCAATGATGGGGTGGGGGAGCGAGAAGGGGCAGGGATGACTTGGCCCATATCTTTGCAGAGTTCATCCCTTCCTTCCTGCACAGTGTTGAAAGGCAGCTAACACCTCCAGGCTGCTGCTGGCCACTGACATAACCCAGCCGCCTCCTGTCCCCGAGCTACAATGTGAGCAGGAAGGGGTTAAGCCTTAAGGCTGTATTGTGCACCAGGGCCCAGGGAACCTGACTGCAGGTGCTTCAGTGGCCACGGAGCCTGGCCAGAGAGGTGACTCGGCAGGGGAGGATGACTAGGGATAGGGCACCCCTGTGCTCCCTGGGGGCAGGACACAGGGCGGTGAGTGGGAGGGGCGGGCGAAGATGGTACTAACCCCTGCCTGGGGGGCTGCTGTGAAGCCTGCAGGTTTGGGGCAGGAACAGGCTGGAAATCGCTCCCCCTTACCCTCCACTTCCGAGACGGCCTAGAAATGAGAATTTTCTCCACAAAAGCCAGCATGCTAGGCAGGAAGATGCCTAAACTAGCCAATGGGGGAGGCCAGGGAAAGGAACGTGTGCTAAGCTGCGCCCCTCTCATGGAGCTAGGCACCTAAATCTGGGCTCTGGTGCATGGGAGAGGTACCTATGTCAGTTTAGCAATCCACAAATGGGAATCTGCTGCCTGGAGTCAGGAGGCTTAAGTGCCTAAACTGTTTTTTTGAGGGAATGATGTCAACAAAATAGTAGCCGCAAGAGCAGGAGGAGGAGAATGAGGAAAAAAGATAGGTGGCATCTCAGGCAGGAGACAGGCATCCGGATGCCTAGAGTGAGGCAGCAGCGTGCATGCTCAGAGCCAGAAACTTAGGCGCTAAAGGATCTTTTACTCTGAAAAACCAGAGCTACCAAGGGTATGTCTACCCTGCAATTAGACACCCATGGGCAGCCCAAGCCAGCTGACTAAGGCTTGGGCTGTAGAAGAGCTCTTTAATTGCAGTGTAGGCATTTGGCTGCAGCCTGAGCCCAAAAGTCTAGCCTGAGCCCCATGAGTCTGAGTCAGCTGGCATGGGCCAGCCGTGGGTGTCTAATTGCAGCATACAAATACCCCGAGTGAATTTAGTCACCTACACAATTCAGCAGTTTGTGGATAGCAATGGAGCCAGAACTCGTGCCTAAGTACCATCATGGATCCCACCCATAATCACCACTCAGCACGTGTTACAATTCACTAGTACTCTTCAATAGAGCGAAACCTGATTCTGAGATAAAGAACAAAAATTTAGGCTTCTATTTCTTATGTCTCTACAATATGAGAAAGGACCGCATAGCCCAAAATCCTGGCTGCCCTGTAGAAGCTTTAGATATAGAGTGAATTATACTAAAAACAACAAAAGAGATAGAAACAATCAGTCTCATATGTAAAGTTAACTTCTAATGTATAAGTGTAATATATAGGGGTAATAAAAAGTTAGTCACATGGCTAATAGTAAATAATACATCAGGCATGAATTTGACCCACCATCTGTAACTCCAGAAAGGTTATTTTAAAATATCTGAATATAGTGATTGGTTTGTGTTTTTCTTGTACAAATGAGCACTGCTCTCATCTGCTGTTAGAGAAATGTGAGATTCTTCTACAAACATCCTTCCTCTTGCTTTTGAAATTATGAAGAGCTGAAGGAGCTGTAGCTGGAATTGTTCTGTATGCTGTACAAACTGGGAGGAAAGATTTATTTTAAGAAGCGAGAGAGAAAAAGCCATACACAAAAACTGTATTACCACATGTTGTGTACAATGCCTAGAGCTCTGTGATATTAATGCCCTGTGACCCACTGCTGGTTCCACAAGTGTTATCAGTAAACAGCAAGCTCAGTACAGAGACAAACGTGCTTTTCATGGGGTGCAAAATGATAGTGATTACAGGGACAAGGTGGTTGAGGTAATATCTTTTATTGGACCAACTTCCATTGGTGAAAGAGAGAAGCTTTCAAGCTACACAGAGGTCTTCTTCAGGTCAGGGAAACAACACTGCAAACAATGATTACAGAGTTATTTCCACTGAAAAAAAATTCATTCCCTCTCCACCACAACAATATTTTCTTCAGAACATTTGAGATGACAAATCTATTGTACAGTAATAACATATTTCCCCTGGCTTATTTATTTGGGGAGCAACAATTCATTGCCTTTTCTGAAAGAGACAAGTAATGTAATAGGAATTGGAATTAATACAAAATAATAAGGGGCCAACCTTTTAGCAATGACCCAACTGCCATTTGTGAATCTAATCCTTTCTCTGTTTCCCAAACTTGGGATGCCGCTTGTGCAGGGAAAGCCGCTGGCGGGCCGGGCCGCTTTATTTACCTGCCCCGTCCGCAGGTTCAGCTGATGGCGGTTCTCATAGCCGCGGTTCACTGCTCCAGGCCAATGGGAGCTGCTGGAACCAGCGGCCAGTATGTCCCTCGGCCCGTGCCGCTTCCCACAGCTCCCTTTGGCCTGGGATGGCAAACCACGGCCAGTGGGAGCCGTGATGGGCGGAACCTGTGGACAGGGCAGGTAAACAAACCGGCCTGGCCCTCCAGGGGCTTTCCCTACACAAGCAATGTCCCAAGTTTGGGAAACACTGCTTTATGTAATCTGTGTTATCTCGCTGCTTTACAAATTTAGAAGGAATAAAATTCTAAATGGTACTTTCAGACGACACTTTAAAAAATGTTCCTACAGGGAAGTTTATTAAATGTATGTTTACTGCCATAGAGATTCAGTGATATACAAGGATTATATATAGATCAAACTATTTGCAATTCATTTATATATTATAGCATCTTTCATCCAACTTTCTCGACATTTTACAAACAAAATTAGGCCCCACAACAGTCCTGTTACCGTAGAGTACTGCCTTTAGGGGGATGTGGTGTTGCACTTCAGGTTCTATGAGCACTCACTGAGGTCTAGATTGCACTGTTAGGCAAAGGATGGTGTGCTCCACTCCAGAATGAACCAACTGGAGGGACTGTCTCTCAGAGATACCCCTCTGAGCTACAATTCACTTCCTGCTTCTCTGTTCCAAAGGCTGCCAGCTGACACTACCCCACACACCAGCTCATCTGTCCTGACAAATGCATTGAGGCCTGGAGCCAAGGTTTCCCCTTTCCGGCTATCTCCACCTGCTCCAAGATGGGTAATATAGCAATTTATTCTTGCATACTCAGAGCCAGTGTGTAGATAGTCCAGTGAACCTCTATCTAGGTATTTAACTCACACCCCTCCTAATGCTACCCAAGTGTTTGAGATACCTCCTATGTAAAGCACAAAGCAAGCCTTTGGGATGAAAGGCACAGAGGACCAGTCCTGAAGTCCTTCACTTTGTACTTACTTAAGGCTTGTATACATAAGAACATTGCACTGGTATAACCTATTGTCTGCACGTAAGCCAATATAGTTATATTGGTACAAACCCCCATGTGGGCACTCACTTTGGTTTAAGAGGAACATTTTTTAGGCTCTCTTGAGTCCACTTAGAGCAAGTTTAATTTAAACCAAAATAGTCTACAATCTTTACTCATCTTGAGCAGTACCATTGATTTCCAAAATTAGACTAACGTGGACTGTGCAAGCTTAGAGCAACATCCTGACACCCTTTCTTACTTTGACTAGCAATTACATTGAAATCAGTGGGACTTCACACCAAGTGAGATGTTGATCTGCTTGATTAAGGATACCAGAATCTGTCCATTACAAATCCAATTGTAGATAATAGTGCTACCTGGCTAAAATCTAACAGTGATTAAACTTTTCCACAGCTCATTCGTTTATAGCAAAATAGTCCTGGACATACTTACTGCCTCCGTTGAAGATCTGCCATCTACCAAGTGATCCACCAGCACATTTCCAATTTTATTTACTTTCTCATAGCACTTTTTAATCTCATCCCACTATTATTCAGAAACTTCTCCTGCAATTCTTTCATCAAAGAGTCAACATTTTCTTTCCCCTCTTCTAGATGGTTCCTGAAGCAGCGGTTGAAATTCTTGGCCTATAATAAGGTATTTTTTCTGTAATCTCTGCAACAACCCTACTTTAGGAGAAACAGTTAGTTTGGGTTTCAGCAGGAAAAGAGAAAGAATTAAGGACAAACTGCCCTCACTGTTGTGCAAAGATGTTGCCTGCTTTTCCATGGTGGGAAACCACTGTCGTATTGCCATGAACACACTGCTTCTAAGTGATACTTGACTGTGTTGTCACATGATAATGGTAAAGAATCAGACAAGTCAATTCTAACACTGAACAAGGAACTTTATTAGAATAATTTGAACAACGTTATCCCTATGTTCTCTCTGTTTCACTACAAATCTTCTGCCTAGAGCCTTCCCCATACTCCCCCTCTCCTCTTCTACCGATATTCCTGCTATAAATTTAAAGGTACAACCACATATCTTTACACTGAATGCAACAACTGCAGTTCCAGCCATGGTGCTTATCATTCTACTGGGGATATAGCAAATAGCCTTGAATGCTTTGGGTAACTCCACCGCATAAAGTGTCAATAGGGATGAATTTAGCTCACTATCTGGATAAAAAGATAATGCCATGAAACAGATGTCTGGAGCTTTTGCTCCCAGGTACTATTGTCTCTTTCTATCTAACTTTGCAGTGATGCTAGACATACTCTACTGGGGCAATATGCGGAACGTACTGCAATCTTTCAGTGTTCTGTTAACATTACATGCAGTGGCTCAGTACCATATTTCCCCACAGGTGTCAGAAGACATTTTCAAATAGAGAAAGCAAATAATAATCAGAAATATCAGCCTGCAACATGCAGCTGAAAAAAACACTTTGTTTCCCCTCAGTAATAAAAATGATAATGTCACTATTTAGGCAGAGACAATAGTAGATGCCTATAACCAGTCAACTGAAACTACTGGATTAGAGTATATTAGAGATAGAATCCCGGTTGATTTGGCAACCAAATCTAGTTTCTGTGATTCAATTACTGAACACCATTAGATCTGCACTGGTTTAACAGAGCAGAACTCAATCCTCCCCCCTTTGTAATTTTGCCTTTTTCATTTGTTTTACATGAAAATGAAACAATTTCCCTGAATTGATCAAGAATTTAGAGAACAAAAACATTAAACTAATCAAATGCGCTAATGTTAGAGTATCCTTCTGAATCTTTAATGCTACACTGGTCAAGGTTCCATACCCCTACTCTTGTTTGATAGTACCTTACTTTGCCAGTAGCCCCACTGGCATCAGTCAGCCTGCTTATGGAGTAAGGTGTTTAAAAATCTGGTCCTTAGTCACCTTTGCTTAAAGTATTACTAGAAACTCTTTGCACAACAGAACAGAGCCGGCCTGCTTGGAGATTGGGATGATGGTTGCCTGACCCTTACATTCTGGCTTCATTGAATTATACTCCCTTCCCTTAAACCTATACCAAATGCTATCATCCCAATTCTCCTTTCACTGGCACCAGTTTTACACAATTATACTTCCGTGCAGTTGCTTCTTATTTACCGGAGTATAGGTGAGAAGAGAGTGAAGACTTTGGGCCAAGTTCTGAGCTGGCATAACTCAGCATAGCAGATCATTTTGAAGTGACACATAAAAGGAGCTTTATAAAGCTAGTCATACATCTATACAAATATAATGTTTCTATTGGCAGCATTTGACTCATCTTGGGCCACTGAAATGCCAGAGGCCCTAACAGTAAATAGAGAGCATAAAAATATGAAATACTTTGGACTCCTGTAATACTTCTAATGTGAGGAACCAAAAGCACTTTACAAACTGTAAAGTCAAACCCCTGGGAGGTAGGTAATTTTACCAATGAGGAAAATATAAAGCAGGCAGATTAAATGACTTCCCCAAAGTCAACACAGCAAAGCCTCAATCCTGCAGTTTGCAGAATGCCTTCCCGGGGCCACATTTAGGTCAACAGGGCTCCATATAGGCACAGCAAATTGCCTATGCACAGTTGTTTGCAAGATTGGATGCTGAGACAGCAATAGAATCAGTCAAAATGCTCACACCCAGAACCATGCTTCCTCCCTGCTGAGGCTGTATTACCTGTGGGTAGTAGTTTGAGATCTGGGGAGCAGATTTTACATTTGTAAATCCTAGAGATCAGACATTTCCATGAGTCAATTATTATTTTCAGAACAGAGTTTCACACAGGCTGTAGGAGTCTTTCCTGTTCTTCAATATTAATTGAAACAAAGTATCTCACTCATCAGTAAGAAAAAATGCACTTTGGTATCCCAAGCTTCTCTAAGCGCCTGAGTGACATCATCCTATTTGAAGTTAAACAAGTCTTTTCTTCTCCATAGACCTCACCCTCATTTCCTTCAGTTTTTTTAAAATGCTCCTCAACCCAGTTCAGGGGAAAAGGAGAAAGATTCACACTCACAAATATCAGCCATTCAGGGTCACCTTGTTTTGTAGCATAGTAACAATTATCTGAGGTTGAGATGGGGCAGATCCTCAGCTAGTGTTAATTGCCATAGATCCACTAAATAGCATTATCTTCTCTCTCTCCCCCTCTTTACACCCATGGTAAAGAATTCCTTATACTAGTAAGTAATTGTTTACAGCATGCAAATACAAAATACACTGATACTCCAACACAAGAGTTGGAGTTTTCAAAGGAACCTATGGAAGTTAAGCACTCAATTCCCTTGAGTTTGAAGATCCCAGTAGAAATTATTTATCTTTTAGTGGTCCAATTCAATACCTACATATGCTTCCAGCAAACTGCAATTGGTCTTGTATGGTATTTTAAATCTCTAGGAGTCATTGACTTCCTCCACTCAAAACAACCTTAGTGACTTGCTGATCAGTAAAATGCCCTTAGTATTCTGACTCACTTTTTAGGGAGCTTGAATAGCACTACCATTCTTCTCAAACTACTCAGGCAAAATCAGTTTTAATACTATAATGCCAGAGATCTTCTCTTTTTTTGTTTGTTTTGTTTTCTCCTCCTTTTCTCTCTCTCTCTGAAAGTAAATATACGGAGTAGAAAGAAACTGGAACATTTACTGGCTCTATTCTGTCCCACTCCAGTTTGAGAGAAAGCCTCCTTTGCTAGCTGCAGCCTGTGATTGGATGGCTATCCATAGCCAGCATGGATTTGTGAAGAACAAATCATGTCAAACCAATCTGATAGCTTTCTTTGATAGGATAACGAGCCTTGTGGATAAGGGTGAAGCGGTGGATGTGGTATACCTAGACTTTAGTAAGGCATTTGATACGGTCTCGCATGATATTCTTATCGATAAACTAGGCAAATACAAATTAGATGGGGCTACTATAAGGTGGGTGCATAACTGGCTGGATAATCGTACTCAGAGAGTTGTTATTAATGGTTCCCAATCCTGCTGGAAAGACGTAACGAGTGGGGTACCGCAGGGGTCTGTTTTGGGACCGGCTCTGTTCAATATCTTCATCAACAACTTAGATATTGGCATAGAAAGTACGCTTATTAAGTTTGCGGATGATACCAAACTGGGAGGGATTGCAACTACTTTGGAGGACAGGGTCATAATTCAAAATGATCTGGACAAATTGGAGAAATGGTCTGAGTTAAACAGGATGAAGTTTAACAAAGACAAATGCAAAGTGCTCCACTTAGGAAGGAAAAATCAATTTCACACATACAGAATGGGAAAAGACTGTCTAGGAAGGAGTACGGCAGAAAGGGATCTAGGGGTTATAGTGGACCACAAGCTAAATATGAGTCAACAGTGTGATGCTGTTGCAAAAAAAGCAAACATGATTCTGGGATGCATTAACAGGTGTGTTGTGAGCAAGACACGAGAAGTCATTCTTCCGCTCTACTCTGCTCTGGTTAGGCCTCAGCTGGAGTATTGTGTCCAGTTCTGGGCGCCGCATTTTAAAAAAGATGTGGAGAAACTGGAAAGGGTCCAAAGAAGAGCAACAAGAATGATTAAAGGTCTTGAGAACATGACCTATGAAGGAAGGCTGAAAGAATTGGGTTTGTTTAGTTTGGAAAAGAGAAGACTGAGAGGGGACATGATAGCAGTTTTCAGGTATATAAAAGGGTGTCATAAGGAGGAGGGAGAGAACTTGTTCACCTTAGCCTCTAAGGATAGAACCAGAAACAATGGGTTTAAACTGCAGCAAGGGAGGTCTAGATTGGACATTAGGAAAAAGTTCCTAACTATCAGGGTGGTTAAACACTGGAACAAATTGCCTAGGGAGGTTGTGGAATCTCCGTCTCTGGAGATATTTAAGAGTAGGTTAGATAAATGTCTATTAGGGATGGTCTAGGCAGTATTTGGTCCTGCCATGCGGGCAGGGGACTGGACTCGATGACCTCTCGAGGTCCCGTCCAGTCCTATAATCTATGAATTTCTAGCAGCCAATAACAAATATCAATTCTATCAATTACTGGTTTGACTGAGGAAATTGAAACAGCTTCAGGTTTCAGCAGCAGATTATTTCCCCCCCACCCCCACACACACACACTGGTACCGAAAAACTTGGTGCTGTGCAAGTCATTTTTGACCACTGCTTTCTGTTATTTTCCTCAAGAATTTTCCCTTCTTGCATGATACTTATGTTAGAAGTTACTACTTTCCATTCACCACTTAAATAAAGTAAAAATTAAGCCGTGCATTTTAAAATATCACTAAGCTATGGCTATTTTCTCCTTTATCTGCATTTTAGAAAAGGGTGGGAAGAGGAGGAGTGTATTGCAGGTGAGGGGAAATATTGTCTGAACAGGGTGTGACAGGGTCGGTTGCTCACCGCTGCGGCACCTCCTCCTGGTCGCCTCAGGGAATTAGTTCACGCCAGTAGAGCACCCTCTTTGGGTGGCGTCCCACCTGTCGTCTCGCCTTTGTGGGGTGCACAGACTTGCGTTGCTCCCGACATCGGCGTCCTCTTCCGGAGCACTGTCCTCCAACAGTGTCCCTTTGTCCATTCACACCCCCTTCCGGGGGGGGCAGGAGGGGGTTTAAACAACAGCCCCACACCCTCAAGTCCAATCCTCACAGTCCAGGACCTGGTGTGGTTCTGACCAGCCGCTCCCTGCGGCCTGTGGCTGTGCATGGGGCAGCACAGCAAACAAAGAGGGGAAAAGGGGGGGGACTCAGGCCCGCCCACTACTCTGAGTCCCGGTCCAGAGGCCCTCGGGTGACAGTCTCCCTGTCTTCCTTCTCTTTCCTCCTCTGACTATCCCTCTGGACCGCTTCCCCAACAGCCCTTCGCTATGCTAGGCCTCCTCCTCCCAGGCCTGCCGCCTAGCAGGCTATGGAGTAGGGCCTTCTCCCACTCTCTCTGGCTGGCTGGCTGGCTGGCCTGCACTGCCCATGGTGCTGGCCTCCCAGCTCTGGAGACAGACCTTCCCCTCTGAAGGCCTGGGACAGACTGACTGCTCTGGCTCTGGGCAGTCTTTTATATGGCTCAGCCGGGCCCTGATTGGCTGGCTCCAATCTGCCTTCTGATTGGCTCCTAGTAAGCCCTTTCCTGATTGGCCGCGCGGCCACGCAGGCGCTTAGGCCTGCCACAGCCCAGTCTCTCTGGGTGTGGGGTAGTTGCCCCACCACACCGGGGTATGGGATTATTGGGGAAGAAGTGACTAGGAAGTCACTGTGCTGTGCCCAAGCAGACGACTTTCCCATCCGCTCTACAGGATAGCCCATATTTCTTGATCAGGGTCCAAATGTAGCACTCTACCGGTGTGTGACTTTATTACCAAACAAATGAACAATGAAACATAATTCAGTCCAGTCCAAGCTTGGTCCCTAAATGTGGCTGCTCCTAGGGCTGCCTCCCACTATATCCTGTCTGCCTCAGACCCAAGATCTGTCAGCCACCTCATCACAGGACAGAAGAAGCAGGGTCAAATGGGCTATATTCAGAAGCTTCCCAGTGCTAAAGGCCTTTGCTGAACCACCAATGCTATATCTGTGTGAACAACCCACCATTTTGTTTATAACCAGTTTGTGTAATTTTTATTCCAAATCAAAGTTGCAGGAGCCCAGATAAGTATTTGCATATGTTATAGCTCAAACAGAAGTTATGGGCTTGAAGCAGAAATTACTGCGAACTATCTTTGAAATTAGTGGTCTGTGTCATGCCGGAGGTCAGACTAGATCAATATAATGGACCATTCTGGCTTTAAAAAAAAAAAACCTATGAAAAAATATTTCAGTGGTTTCAGGACTCTTTTGGAGCCCCAAAACTGTATGGATGTCCCAAAAGCTATACTCCATTGGATCAGTAGAACATGAAGCTCTGCATACCTCACATGGTGTCATGCGGTGTTCTGAAGCTAATCCAATGACATATACCTCTATTGACCTGATATGATCAATATCTTATATTGTCAGATTGAATTAGGACTCAAAACTCACAAGAAGAATCCAAAATATTTCTTCCCCACTATTCAGCTAGCTCTATTAATGAGCCATTGGGCCAAATTCATTGCTGATGTAAGCGAGCACAATACCACTGGCTTATGCCAGATGTGAGTTATCCACTGTCTAATGTGAGTCATATTATTTTTAAAAACTATGTATGACTAACAGCTTTAATCTTTAGCAGCAGTTCTTAAATAAAAGTTGTGCATTAATATTGAAGATTATAGGCCAAATGAATCCCGGGTGTAACTCGTTTGAGTTAATGGAATTATACCAGGTATGAATTTGGTCTAACACTGTATCTTTTAAATATCCTTCTTTAACATGTGCTGCATGTGACACAGTCATAAATAATTTAAATTACTTTCTCTCTTCACTAAAGAGTGCTCTCCTAGGACTTCAGGCTTTTACACTCTATGGGTTTAATCCTTCATTTGAAAATGAATGACATTTTACTCTGCCCTCTAGGTGTGCTGAAAGTAAGGTCAATAAACTGTGATTTTAAATTACTGAATGATTTTATATAAGCAAAATCAAGTTAAATCTGCCAGCTATATCACCAACTTCACTTGTGCACTACTTTTTAGCTAACACCTCATCTAGCCTTGCAATAAAACAGTAACACTGAGATAATTTTATGAGCAGCAAGAAAAAGTGTAATAACCCAATCTGCTATAACATCAGAAATCAGAAGAATGAGCACATCTAAATATGTCTAGATATTTAGGACATGCATTTTTGTGCTTAAATGGATCACAGTCTTTCTACTCCCTCCCCCAATAATTTTCACCCACTTGTCCAGAATTTCTGTTGTAGAAATCACTGCTCCACCCAATGACAGACTGGGATTAATAAAATTGTAGTTTTTATTTGGCCATAGGAATAGCAAATACTGAGTGACAAGAAGAGTCCCATTTCCCTGCCTGAAATGGGGAATAAGAAACCAAGAATACTGTGTAAGCCATGCAGACCTTACTCTACTGGAGAAAGACTAAGAAGAACTATTGTCGTGATGGGGGCCACTCTACTGGTAAAAGAGACTGGTAAGAGTCAGCAAGGCTCAAGAAAAAGGCACCAGGAAAAGAAGGGAGACAGAGACTAGGAGAGATGTGGCAGTGGAAGAGAATGGGGCGGCCAGAGTTGGATAAGAATATGGGCAGGGAAGACTCGGGGGGAAAGACAGGGAAAGCATGAAGGAGTGAGAATCAATGAAAGTGAGTCTAAAAAAAGTGATATCTCCATACCTTATAGCAGTGGTTGTCAACCCGTGGGCTGCTTGCAGCCCAATCAGCACACAGCTGTGGCCCATGTGACACCCTTAGGACCATACAGGTAGTATATATATTGTGTGGATGCAGCCCACATAACACATAGAGAGCTGTATATGTGGCCCACAATGGTAAACAGGTTGAGAACCACTGCCTTATAGTAAGTGCTGTCTCTCTCTCTCTGTTTCCCAGAAGCTGGGAATGGGCAACAGAGGATGAATCACTTGATGATTACCTGTTCTGTTCATTCCCTCTGGGGCACCTGGAATTGGCCACTGTTTAAAGACAGGATACTGGGCTAGATGGATCATCTGACCCAGTATGGCCGTCTCTTATGTTCTCTCTTTGAATACACCCTAAAAGGTCTGTTGATCTCAGTAAAACATTTTTCTCACAAACAGAAAGGTGCAGCTTTGACAGCATTAACTAACCTGTTCCATGTACAAGAACCCATCACCTTCTGAAGGCAGTCAGCCCCTTTTTATCTCTTTCTGCACTATTTCAATACTAGGAAATAAGACACTTAATCTACAAAAGAACTCTTCTTTTAACTAAGTGATGGTAATGTTTCTGTAGAGAATTCTTTTCAGAACATGTTTCTGCTACAGCAGGCTAGCTACATCTTTATAAAATGCTCTTGAAGCTGGATTTCAAAAAATTAAAGAACATCATATACTTGATTAGGGAACAGAATGGGCTCACACTGTAAAGGAAGGATCCTGTTTCCTAGTTGTAAATGTTTCCATTTAAATAGGATTTTATTTTACTCCCCTCAGAGCAGCCTGTTATCATCACTAATAACATTCTTCTAATTATCCAAGATGCAGAATTAATAAGGACACCTTTGTACCATTTTTATTCTCCTCCTTTGACTTCCTTTGGAAAGGAGATTTCAGAATCTACATAGAGAACTATTCATTTGCCAGATTTACCATTTTCTATTTTTAATGATACATTGATTTTAGATTTGCTCATCACAATAAATTAATGGGCATTCCCCTTTCATTTGCTAAATAATGTATCACTCTCTCTGGCACAGCGAGTCAGGAGACCTAGGTTCTGTTCTTGCCTATGACCTGCAGTGTGTGGTTGGCCAAATTAGTCACTATGCCTCTGTTCCCCACTCTCCCTCCCTTTGTCAGACTGTAGGCAGGGCCAGGAACTGTCTCTCCTTGGGTGGAGCCTCATCGTCCTAGGCACTGTACAATCTCAGGTAGGGCCTCTAAGGTTATGAGTATACAGAAAAGAAAAACCCAGCTTGGGTTTGCAGAGCTTGGGCTGCAGGGCTGTCTCATTGCTGTGTAGACTTCTGGGTTTGGACTGGAGACCGAGCTCTGGGACCCTGTGAGGAGGGAAGCTGAGTAGCCCATACCACCTCCTCAGCCACCCCAAAACCTGCATGGCACATATAAAAAACTCAGGTTCCTCAGGAAGAAACACGCTTTTCCCATGAGGCGGCTTGGGGTCTCAGGAGGGCAGGCACGATGCGGCATGGCCGGGGGGGCTCCAGCCAGCCAGCCCGGGAGCCTCTGACTGTGGGGGAGGCCAGCCTCCTCGAAGCGGGGCTCCATCCACTGCCACTGATGAGAGGCCCCAGCTACCAATGTATATCCACTAATGGCGGATTGTATCCCAACTCCTTGGCATCCCTACTCCCTCCCCCGTGACGCCCACCACGTGGAGTTCAAAATGGCAACCGGGAATTGCAACGAGTAAAAAATATCTTTAAAAAGTATTTTTACTTAAAAAGCACACATTTTGGCTAAAGCCATTTATGTTTCTTAACAATAATAACCTTACATTGCCAGGCCTCTATGTCTGCCATTCTGTAACCACTCAGCGGTTTATGGAGCTGCCTGTAAACAGCAAACACATTATGTGAGTTTGGGAAACTGTGTTCCATTTCCAAATCTAGTCTATTTCAGTTAAAGGTAGTCACTGCTGTGCCTGGGTGACAACATTGTTTCTCCTAATGACTGGGGTGTCAATTTTTGTCCAAAAATGTGCAGGGAGAGGGAGGAGGAAGGCTGTGGAGTTCTGCGTGTTTGCATGCAGCCATAACAGAGTAAGCCATGTGTCAGCTAACACAGTATCCGGTTAATTCCCTTCATGGATTCTGACCCATGCTTGCTGATTGCCGCAAACTTTTCCTGATTCAGGATAGGTAGTCACATTGCAGGGAAAGGCCTACTTTAGCTGACTAGCCCACTCCACTAAGAGCTGTGCTGTTCAGTCACTATATGTCTGAATACTTTGGCTGCATACACTGCAGATTTCCCACCAGCAGCTTGGAATAACATCTCCCTTTGCCAATAAGGCACCATCAGAACAGTTACATCCTCCAAAGTGTGAAAGGCCTGAAATGATAGAAAAACACTTTGTTGCAAGGCCAGTTGCAATCTCCCACCTCCCCCAACCACCCTCAGCAACCCAAGTAGTTATGCAATTTTTATAAAACAGAAAAAGCTTGTAATTTGAAACTTACCGTTGTCTCTGCACTTCTGCTGTTGCGATTAACCAAGCTGTGTCCAGAGAGATGCTACAGACGGAAGCATCCCTTTCACAATATATTTTGGTTCAGATTTGAAATGTAACATTTTAAATCCTTGAGATTCCACACAAATTAATTCTGTGCTCCTCCGCGGAGCTACTTCAGACATTAACCCTCTGTTTCTTGTCCTATTTCAGGCTCCTTGACTTCTGCTGGCTACTGTACATCCAGAATTCGACCCCGGCCCAACATATCTTCATGGACTGTTCCAAGCAGACGCATTTCCGTGATGAAGTTATGTTTGAAGTTCTTAAGAGAGCTAACAAGCAGGTCCAGATCCAGAAGCAGAGGGGCATAAGACAGGTGCAATGGCATGCCGAGTGGTAGAAGGAAACGCAGAGGCTCTCCATGCAGCTGGAGGCCTGGGTTTCAGCAAGGTAGCAGACACTTGCAGTGTAGTTCCTGGAACAAGAATTGTGTCTTAGGGAGCTGGACAGAGCTCAACAGAGAGAACTGTTTGAGCGACTCATCTCCATCATGGCTGGTAGAGCACCAGTTCTTGCTGCCTCTCCCACACCATGGCCTGATCCCCCTGAAACATACCCTCAATCCAGAAGTAGCTTGGACAACCCCATGTCAGCCAGCCCGTGCATTCAAGCCCCATGAGCAGCTTAGCAGGGCAACCAAACCCCATGAAACCTTCCTTCTTAAACTTCTCCTGTGGACAGCTGAGCAGAAAATGGGGCAAAAAGAACATGGGGCCAGGGGACATGTAGCAGTAAGGGGGAGGGTTGTCTCATCTTTAAACTGTTTCCTGAACTTTTTGTTTTGTTTTGTTAAATTCTTCTATAGTTTGTTTTGGGATGCTGAAATGGCAGCTGGCCTGACTGTTGTACTGTTTTGACACATGTTTACAAATAAAGCTTTTATGTCATCAAGAAAAAGTCTATTGCTTTCCACTGCATCACATCATGCAATGACGATTTGAGATAATACAGCTGAAAACATGATCAGGAACAATGATACATCACTATGCAAACACTATTCCTCTATGCAGTTATGTTCAGCAATACACACTTCAGTAACTTCCTTATATGAACCCATACTGTGATTCACACCCCTCCCAAGCACCAGACCTCCCTTCATCAATTAACCCCTTTCCCCCCTCCCACTCACATTCTTACAGGTGCTATTCCCCCTCTTCCCTTGCTCCAAGACATTAATAATTGAGAGGAATGGAATCTGTGTATTTTCAAAGGCCCTGCTTCCAAAGATTCTAAATCCTGCAGCTTCCATTGACTTTAGATGCTCAGCAACTTTTGGAATCAGGCCCCATCTTTGTAATCCCAGGAGACTGTGTCATGACTCAGAAATTGTGGAATGTAGTTTTGATAAAAAAATCACAGTGTAATTATATATCTGGAATATCAGAATTCAATTGATTACAGGCTGTAAGATTCACTGGTGCAAAATTAGCCTTCTGTATTTGTTCCGGTGTAAGAGATTTTTTGATTTATCCCAATCTACAGTATTAAAGGGCATATTGTGCTTCCAATAATTCAGTCGCTAGAACCGAATACACAAAATCTATTTCACACACAGTGTAATAAATACTGTGTCTGGTCTCCAGTCTGTAGTTCGACAATGTATGTTTTATAACCCAAGGTGGTGTTTTGGCACAAGGCCTGAATCCCAGGAAGATATCAGTGTGAGGACAGAAACAGTTGTGCTAAACACTCTGGGCTATGGCAATGGCAACACTCTGGTGGCAGAGGTGGCACAGCCATCTCTATGCCTCCACCAAACCTTATGCCCCGGTGTAACTTAGAGCAGCCTAAAGACTCCTCCAAATTGTGCAAGATACAGCAGCCCCTATGAGCCACTCTGACCCTATCTTTTTTGTCCTTCACATGCACCCCATTCCAAGAGAGGAGGAGTGCACGGTGTAAAGCCAGCTGTGCCAGCTTTATGCCATCAAAGGATTCCCCTGCACTGGGGCAACCTGGGCTGCCTGATTAAGATAGCTTTAAGTTGTGCTACTGGAGCACCACAAAAGGCCCTTTGTGAGGACTGAGGATCTGAACTTAAATCCAAATTTGGATTCATTGTGGAAAAAACATTATCTAGTTGTGGTACTGTGTTCTAATGGATACATGTTGACTTTACCATAAACTATATAGAGAAATACTCCTTTAAAGGACTTTTCTTATACTGTGTACATGTAAAGTAAGATTATTCTTAATCCATTAATATTGCTTGAAGTATTTTTTGTTTGTTTAATGTATATTTTACATTGTTTGAGTAGGAAAAAATAATAGATATGCAATTGGGTTTAGAGAAGTCTATATGTTTGTCTTAAAAATCTTCTGAATTGACTCCACAACATTTTAGAGAGTAGAATTGTTTGGGATAGTCTTTTTTTACATTTGCTTTGTGTTTCTGTAGTTGCATGAGCGGCTGACCTGAGGGTCCAATAATTATGTTAGCCTGATGGACCATAACTGGTCAGGTTTTTTGAATAACCCGTTGCCATTGATCAATAAACTTTACTTTGTCTTATCTGTCAACCTCTTTGAAAAGCTTTTCCTGCTCACCCTGCTGTCTATATTAGGCCTTTACATCATGAAGTAGTTACAAGACAAGACAAATAACCGATGTTAATTGGACTATTCTTTAGTTATAAAAAGAAACTGTATAAAAATTAAAGATGTTACAGAGTAAAAGATAAGAATGTCAAATTAACATCTTACCAGAGATGACCTGTCACAGACACAGTACCCATTACCTAAAATAAATAGAGCTGGTCAGGAATTTTTCAATTATGTTTTGTTAGACAAAGCTTATTTGACAAAACAAACTTTTCATGGAAATGGGTCATATGAGTGCCATAACCACTTCGCTATAGACCCAGTCTATGGTCCAAAGATTTATTTATACAAAGTGAAACAGATTCAATAGGAGAGACTGACAGAGCCCACCTCTATAACTTGGTGGTCAGGGTACCCACCTGAGATGTCAGCTGAGCAGAGACTTGAATCTGAGTTTCCTATTTTCTAGCTGAGTGCCCTAATCACTGGACTATCGGCTATTTTGGAGTGGGTAGGTCTCGCCATTTTGAATGGCCCCAGTATCATTCCGAAGTGGAATGAAAACAAATATGAACACTCTAAATTTTTCATGAAGTAGAATTCTTGTTTTCTGACCTAGGAATAACTACATTCTCTGAGACCTGAAGAAGAGCTACACCAATAGAAGTTGGTCCAATAAAAGATATTACCTCACTTTCCTCATGTCTCTAATATTCTGGAACTGACGTGGCTACAGCAACACTGCATACATTCTCACAGGCACTCAGACATACCATGATTTTGTAGCATTCCTCAATATACCACTCCAGAACAAGGCACTTTCAGAAAGAGCAATGATTGGATGTTGGGACAAGACAGAGGAAGACACTGCTTCTTCAGGGCTCATAATGTCATTACTTTATAGGCTGGTTGTCACATGATGAACCTGCTGCCTAAATTATACCCTCCCTGGCACAGGAGTGATGGGTACTATATACAGTTTCTGGGACTCACAGGTCATGCAAGAGGCAGACACTTTTAGGATCTCTATTACCCCCTGGAAGGGATAGCTAATGCTATATGCTAATTCCTAAGCATATACGACAGAAATCCTTCTCAATACCAGCTAATCAGCATTTCCAGCACTGTCTTTCTTGGAAATGATGCTCCCAGGGATAGTAGGAGTAGGGGTAGTATTTCTGCTAAGGATGCTCAAAAACTTGCTATATACCAACCGGTAGACTTCTTTACAGCCAAGTGTGGACTTTTTCCATAGCTAGTTCAACTTATCTTTAAGGACCCAGTTCTGTATGTGAGAAAGCTCAGGGAAGAACTGTGTCTCTTGGAGGCACCGTGCTTCACAGTGCTCCTGCTGAACCAGTGCAGCTCCACTCAGTCATAGTCACAATATGTACATCAGCGATGACCAAACAATATCCACATTTCTGTGACCTAAGCAATATTTCAGGGATTCCTGTCCCTTAAAAGAACCAGAAGGATAAAAGAACTATTAAATCGGTAGCTTTAATCCTGGCCAGGAAATCATACTAGTGAGAGCATCAGCAAATTTATTAACTATGTGGACTGCAGAAGCATCTAAAGTCAGCAGCGCCTTTGTGCTAGGCTCTGTACAGACATAAAGGCATTCTCTCTTCCCCAAAGAGTTTAGTGTCTAATTGTAGGATAAGAGGTCACAGATGGATACAGACAGATGAGAGATCACATTCTAATAAGTCAAGATTGTATAACAGGGATTGGCAACCTTTGGCAAGCAGCCCGTCAGGGAAATCTGCTGGCGGGCCAGGACAGTTTCTTTACCTGCAGTGTCCACAGGTTCAGCCGATCGCAGCTCCCACTGCCTGCAGTTTGCCGTTCCAGGCCAATGGGGGCTGTGGGAAGCGGCGTGGGCCGAGGGACGTGCCGTCCACCACTTCCTGCAGCCCCCCTTGGCCTGGAATGACAAACCGCGGCCAGTGGGAGCTGTGATCGGCCGAACCTACAGATGCTGCAGGTAAACAAACTGTCCCAGCCCACCAGCAGATTTTCCTGACGGGCCACATGCCAAAGGTTGCTGATCCCTGTTGTATAATATGCTGCCGATGAGTTTAGGAGATTTAAATGACCATTTAATGCAGGTTTCTTGTGCTATTGTGCCACTATTACAAAAACAAAAGATTTGATTTTAATTCATGTTATTCTCCTATGTCTCACTCCTCGCAGAGGTGATTGGAGGTGCCAATTATACTACTTAAAATAGTCTGGTCTCTATTTAAAATAGCATAATTGTACTTCCTTATCTCCTTCACTACCTGCCAGTCTCATGTCAAGAATAACTGAAGACTCAAATGAACTAGATATGACAGCAATGAGAAGAATCACAACTTTTGTCTTCTACTACAGACACAAAGGCCAGACTGAAAGCAGGTGTAAATGACAGCAGCTGCCTTCTGAACTTGGCCCATAGAACTTGGGTGTCTGGAAAATTTCTTGATGGAGGGCCAGCTTCAGCTGTGATCAGAAAAAACTCCCATCTATGACAAAATAATTGCTTGTGCAGAAGAATTACAATTGATAACTAGAAAACAGAAGACATTTTATATCAGGATAGTTTTCTCGTAAAATGCCTCATTTTATGCTTCCTTGACATAAGTAAGGAAAGCTATTCTTTAAATGCATTTCTGTGAGCAAAGGATCAAAGTAGTCATTGTCAGAAGGAATAGCTAGAAAAGCTGGATGAGTGATGGAACAGTCTGAGTTCTGAAAGATCAGTTTATTAGTGATATATTTTAAAAAATATAATAATTTGTATATCCTACAGGGAAACCAACCCCAGAGCAATAGGAATCAGAAGTAGATACTTTGGGAAGGGAAAAAAAGGTGGCTATATGAAGAATGATGCCAAAAGTAAAAGCTGAGAGGATCAAGGAAGGGAAGTGAAAATCTGTCTTCAGAATCCATTTCAGCTATCACTTTTATAACTGAAGAACTGTGACCCTGATCCTGCAACATGTAGTGAGCTGGCAAGTGCCTGTAACTGCACAAAGCACTATTCAAGTCAATGGTACGATGTGTACAAGACATTACAGGATCAAGGCCTTAAACTTTCCTCACAATTTTTTCCTTTTTGAGAATTACAGCTCTTTTCATAAGTACTAGAGCTGGTTAAATTGTTCTGAGGGAAAATGTTCTACACAAAAGAATCATTATTTGTGGTAAAGCAGCCATTCTGATGAAAAAAGCAATTCAGTTCCCATGGAAAATTCAAAACAAAAACATTTTTTTCCAAATCAACATTTCAAAACAAATGGAAGTGTTTCATTCTGACATAAATGTTGTTGCATTTCAGTAAGGAACCCAAAATGATCATTTACATTGAAACAAACTAAACATGTGTTTCATTTCAAAACAATTTGAAATATTTCCATTTGAAAATGTCAATTTGAAACAAAAACCTCTTGTTTTTAATAATTTTTAAGTTTTTGGAACATCTGAAATTTCAAATGAAGATTTTTCAGGTTAAATTTCTCTTAATTTTTTTTCAAGCCTATCCTTGTAAATACAGTATCATTCAAACCTCTCTTCCAAGGGCCTTGTTTGGTGATTAAGATCTCGTATACACTAGAAACTTTGGTCGATAAATAACAATGATTAAGGGTGTGTTTGTTTTTTTACAATGACATTTTTATACTGACAAAAACCCTAGTGTACAAAAGTGTTTCTGCCAATATAGTTTATTTTGGTTTGGGAACTCGTATAAGTGATACCAGCAAAAGAACATCAGGAGAGTTTGCCAGTATAGCTAGATTGGTATATCTATACCTGTAAAATGTTTTTTTAGTGTAGACAAGACCTAAGAGACTAAATTCAACAATTAACCCCAATTAGGTATTGATGGCGGAAGTGCAACAGCTTGAGGGTATTTATATCTTCATTGAGACTATATCCCTCCAACCTCCACAAAAGTGGCGCATTGCCTATGAAGTCCCTTGCCCGTGTCTTTCAGGCCTGTCTTTCTACAACCAAAAGGGAGATGTTGCACCAATTAACAACTAATATAAGTGTTTCCCTCAGTTATTTCACAAGCCCACATGAATGTATATAGTAAGGTAACTATAAAGGGAAGGGTAACAGCCCTCTTGTGTACAGTACTATAAAATCCCTCCTGGCCAGAGACTCCAAAATCCTTTTACCTGTAAAGGGTTAAGAAGCTCAGGTAACCTGGCTGACACCTGACCCAAAGGACCAATAAGGGGACAAGATACTTTCAAATCTTGGGGGGGGGGGGGAAGGCTTTTGTTTGTGCTCTTTGTTTTGGGGGAGTTCGCTCTTGGGACTAAGAGGGGCCAGACATCAATCCATGCTCTCCAAATCTTTCTGAAGAAGTCTCTCATTTTTCAAACTTGTAAGTACAGCCAGGCTAGGTGTGTTAGTTTTATCTTTGTTTTCTCAACTTGTAAATGTACCTTTTGCTAGGGTGTTTACCTCTGTTTGCTGTAACTTTGAACCTAAGGCTAGAGGGGGTTCCTCTGGGCTCTTTAAGTTTGATTACCCTGTAAAGTTATTTTCCATCCTGATTTGACAGAGATGATTTTTACCTTTTTCTTTAATTAAAAGCCTTTTTTAATAACCTGATTGATTTTTCCTTGTTTTTAGATCCAAGGGGGTTGGATCTGGAGCCCCCAGGAGTTGGTGGGAGAAAGGAGGGGGATGGTTAATTTCTCCTTGTTTTAAGATCCAAGGGGTTGGATCTGTGTTCACCAGGGAGTTGATGGAAGAGTCTCTCAAGGCTACCCAGGGAAGGGAGTTAGCCCATTGGGAGTGGTGGCAGCGGACCAAATCTAAGCTGGTAGTTAAGCTTAGAAGTTTTCATGCAGGCCCCCACATCTGTACCCTAAAGTTCAGAGTGGGGAAGGAGCCTTGACAGTACTATTTACAGAAGAGCCCTTACAATTAGAACAATGCACACTAACAAGGTGAAAGAAGAATGTTTTGATCTACTTGCCAAATGAAGCCATTTGTGTCTTATTTCAAGGGCATTTTGTGTGGAATTTCATTTGTGCATTGAAGCAACCATGGAATAAACGAACATGAAATCTAATAATAAATTGAAAAGAAAATATTCTAGCAAATGGTTCACCTCCAATGAGAACAAAATGCAAATTCCCCATCCTAGTATTCCTAATCTTTGAGGGCATCTGCAGCATCATTTCCACCTGGCCTGGATCCCACAAGAGCTCTCTATATTGAAGGAATCTGCTGTTGAGGACAGGCAGGCTCTGAGGAAAGTACTTTCCTCCTCCACTCACCAGCTATCTGCCCCATGAAAAAGCTACGTTCGTGCAGTTTAAGTTTGTACTGATATTTCCATGGCCTCTCTGCTCTGAAAAATTTCCTGACTGCATGGCGCCTATGGAGGTGCAATTCAAGGAGGAAGGCATAGGGCTCCAAAGGCAGCATGAAAACACAGAGTATCGTCATGGCAACTGTAAAGGTGACAGCAGTCCCTGAGCACTCCCTTGTAGGCCTTTGTGGTGCTGCAGGTGTACCCCATTTGTAACTCCACAAGGGGAGAAACAAAGATTTCAGTTTAACAGCCCAGGGGAAAGCAGACGCCAACATTTGTTCATCAGATGCCATGTCCCTTTTAATAAGACTTCAGTCTAAGAATCATTATAGCAAATCATTCATCAGCAGAAGAAGCATTACAACCATCACTTCATCTGGCCTAGTTTCAGGGCACCCAAACTTACAGTCCTCACCCATGTCTTTGAATTAGATTAGGCTAGTTTCCAGATACTTCACAGGGCAACTGCCACCATCCTGGCTTTCACTACCTTCTTGCTCCCCTCACTTTGCTTCCTCTTCCTGTTTTATATCACCCAGGCCTTAGTGCAGGGCAAGATCTTTTTGATTATCCCCAGGCTGTAGTCTTCAGCCTGTCTCCTAAAGGGTAGTGCCCCTTTTCCCTCTTTCACAGTAACAAACCACAGAAAGAGTCACTTTGTTCAATGTCAGAACAAGGTAAACATTATTATCCCTTATGTTACTCTGTGTTTCCCTTCTTCCTGGAACTCCGCCCAGACACCTTCTTGCTACAGAGCTAAAGAAACAGCACCCATACACTCTCAATCTTCCCGGGGATAGTCAGGCTCTGAGGGTGGAATTGGGGCTTATTGTACGGATGCAATCCCCACCAGCACCCACAACAACCACAGGAAAACAACAGCAGGGGACCCTTGTTGGAGTTTTTCTTCTCTTTTGCTCCACATCAGAGCCACACCTCAGTATTATTTCTATGGGAAGGGGCAGTAAACACCCGGAAATTTTTCTGTATCAGATTCTTCATATAGCAAAATTCATTAACTTTGTAGTCTATTAGTTTCTAAGAATAATAACCTTTCTTTACAAATGGGCAAAATGAGAATAATCTTGCTGTCTTCAGACTTATTCATCAAACATTGGTTTATTGTTTCAGAGAACAGCAACTCAAATAAGAAAGTTTTATTTAAGGTTTTTAATCTTCATAAAACAACTTCAGTATTTCTAAATGCTAAGCATTTTAATAATATTCTGTTGTGTTGTAAATAAAGATATCAATTACATCTTCCTCTCCAGCTGCTAATTAAATCACTATTGCGCCTATGCATTATTGATGTTTCCTCATTAGGCTGTGAAAAAAGGCAATATAAAAACTTAGATTTCCTAACATGAAGATGAGATTGGCCATATCAATTGGCACCTAGAGCAGGTTACACTTTTGTACTTTAATTTACCTGCAAAACAAAAAACAAAAACAAAAAACCTACCACCACACATCCAGTTTGAAGTTAAAAAAAAAATTATAGCTCAAAAGTAGAGATGGCTGGAAACTGGATGGAAAATTGAAATATCAAAATTTTTCAAGAAGTGAAAAGTTCAAAAAGTTTTCAACATGCAACTCTCAAAGTGTTTCTTTCCAGTTCAGTTCGGCATTAATCGGTATCCCCAGGGCCGGTGCTACCATTTAGGCCAACTAGACGGTTGCCTAGGGCGCCAAGATTTGGGGGCACCAAAAAGCGGCACCCCCAAATTTTTTTTAAAGCGTTTGAGCCCAGCGCACTGACATGGTGTGTGGCTCAGACTCCCTCTCCCTCCCAGCGCAGCGACCGCTACATCCCATGCGATTCTTCTCATTGCCGGCAGGGACACCGGCGGCTGGGCAGAGCTCCGCAGCTCTGCTTAGCGCACATGGCACGAGCCCGGCAACGGGCGCAACAGCAGGGCCTCTGGAGGAAAGGGGCGGCTGCCTCCTGGCTCAGCCTCCCCGGTCAACCCCAGTGGGGGTCACAGAGAAGAAAAGAGGCTCGGGCGGCGGTCTGGTGGAACGGAGGAAGAAAGAGGACCCCGACGCCCGTGCCTTGGGCAAGGTAAGTGCTTCCCCACAGCTTGGCCTCATGCGCCCTTGTGCGTGGGCGCCTGGAGAGGATGGCAGCCTGCAGAGCTGAGCTGCCCCAGTGCCCCCCTCTCCCTGCTTCAGCCTCTGTCATGCCCAGTGTCTGAGTTGAGGGCCACCCGGGCGGGGGGGGGGGACGACAAGTGGGGCAATTTGCCCTGGGCCCCATTGGGGCCCCCACGAGTATGTCGGAGGCTCCCTCTGCCCCATGAGTATGTTGGGGGCTCCTGGGAGCTCCAGGTAAGGGGCCAGGTCCGCCCCCCCGACCCCATCCCCCACAGCCCTGACCCCAGCTCTGAGCCCAGCCCCTCTGAGCTGGGCAACCCCCCGACCCCATCCCCCACAGCCCTAACCCCCATCTCCGAGCCCAGCCCCTCTGAGCCGGTCACCCCCCGACCCCATCCCCCCCACAGCCCTGACCCCCAGGTCCGAGCCCAGCCCCTCTGAGCCGGAAACCCTCCGACCCCATCCTCCCCACAGCCATGAGCCCAGCCCCTGTGAGCCGGGCACTCCCCAACCCAGAGCCCAGCTCCCCACCCAGCCCTGGGCAACAGCAGCACCACCCCCAACCAGCGACAGCCCATTGGCACCAACCATCACCATCACCCAGCAACAGCCCATTATGTAATTGCAAATGTACACATACCGTTACAGCTTTTAATGTTTTTTAAATAATGTATTTAGTGTATTTTCAAATTATTACAAATTAATTTTTGAATGTATTTCACTAGTTATTTTTTACATTTCCAAATACACGTTACTATAGTATTGCAACTTTTTTTTTATGGAAGGGGCCCCTGAAATTGCTTTGCTTTAATTCTAAATTATAACATGTTACTCTGTGACTGTGTATTGTGTATAATGTATGTGATTTATAAATCACATACATTATACGCCTAGGGCACAAAATATCCTAGCACCGGCCCTGGGTGTCCCCCTGAACTGCCACAATGCCTCTTTGGAGTATAGTTCTGATGTCTCATGGCAACATTTTCGTCTGTGGGCTGAGCTCCCCCAATAGATTACATCTCCCTGATGCACTGTGGCCATGTGACTCCCATAATGCACCAGAGAGGAAACTAGTGCATCACGAGCTATAGTCCATTTAGGAAGCCTGCCCTAGAGAGGAGAACAGAGAGGCATGAGGCACTTGAGTGACAACTCCTGTGAGATGTTATAGCACCTCAGATTAATATTGAGCACCACTGACCCAAAACAAAATATTTCATTTCAGTTTTCACAAAGGGCTGGGGGGGGGGGGGGGGGGAAATCAGCAAAATCAAAACTTTCCAGCCGAAAATTTCAATATGCAGAAACTACATTTTCCATCAAAAAAGCCCTTTGGTAGACGATTCCTGACCAGCTGTACTCAGATTTCTGTGGAACGTAAATAAGCAAATCCACTGTGATGATTTCTTAATAAGGATTATTATTTTTAATTTTTTTTTTTTTTGCACAAGTCTATTAAATGAAATCTACTCTTTCCTCCCCAGCATTTTTGGTGTTTGGTACTACCCATTTTTAATGCAACAATTTACATTTTACCCTAATAAAAAAAACATTGTGAGAGCCATGGGATTATTTTGAGTTCTTCTTTAAAATAAGGATGGGGGGGGGCTAAATGGTCCCTGAAATTAATGGAAATGTTTTCTTTTTATCTGAAAAAAATTCACAATATTTTTGAGTTGCAAATTCTAGAGTTTCACGTGTAGGTTGTAAGCAAAGTCAAATGCATATACTAGGAATGATGCTCAATGGATCAGAGAAACCTAGAAAAGCAGCCACAATGCACCCTGGATCAGATCTAATATTTCTTTTTAGTTAGAATTTTAAGACCATTTCTAACACAAAAGCTTCTTCTGAGACTAGAGCTAGAATACAAATATGTATGCAAATAGGATTATGTAAGTTCCATATGACCATGTCTTCATCTCCCAGCAACAGATGAATTCATATTTTTGAATGTTTTAGCTTCCTGTGTTTATAATACTTACTAAACTCATGATTGACACCCATACAGTGGGGGTAAAGCATAAGACAAAATCATTTAGGTTCTTCTTTTACTCTACATAGCCTTGAGGAAAGAATAGCTTTTGATATCACTGAAAGCTTTCAATACTTTGTGAGAACATAATGCATTACTTACTAGAACAACAACAGTGGGCAGGTATTTTCTTCTTTTGATAGTCTCTTTATAATAATAAAGAGTTGGGATAATACTGAAAATAAATGAATTTGTTTACAGGTTTCCAGGAAATTCAAGTAGAAATTTCAATACATCTGACCCTGGATTATTATTCTTTTAGATACAAACAATATAGGCCATCAGCTAAATTAATTTTCGAAGGCCATTATCAAATGCTCCCTTGCTACTTACATAAATGTACCCTAATGCAGCGGACCTTGATTCAAAACCCATTGAAGCAAATGGAAAGGCCCTGATTGATTTTAATGTAACAAAAGTGGTTGAATAATAAGTGATTTTAGGAGACGGAGCAAAATAAGAGGGGGGGAGGAGTCAGACTTTGCTCCTTAGTAATAGACGTCCAAGAGAAGTATAAATATTTTCTTATTTACTTTTTATTAAAATTTGTTTTCCTTAAAAGCATGGAAGCACCTATTAGGAGGTTTTCTACTAATACATGCAGAGGCACATTTTCACACAGATTTTTCACACAGATTTAGACCAGGGATAGTCAATAGGCAAACCGTGGGCCAAATCCTGACTGCCAGAAGTTTTTGAGTGGACCGCAAAGGTCAAACGGGCTGAAGCCAAGCCAGGACAGAAGCTCTGCCCACTCCCCAGCACAGGGCCCCCCAGTAAGGGGTGGGCAGCTGGGCAGGAGTGTGAGGCACAGTGTGTCCCCAGGCAGCTGCTTGTGTAGCTGCAGCCCCACCAGCTCCATCCTCCGCCGGCTGGCAGCAGCACAGGGATGGGGCGAGTGGGCCATGTGGGCAAAAGAGCAGGTGCTGGGATCTGGGCTCAGTGAGTCGGGCGGTGGGAGCAGGTGGGGAACTGGCAGGCAATCATAAGGCTGGAGGAAGCTGGGCCACCTGGCCCACCAGGTAAGCAGAGCTGCTAAGCACCTGCCCAGCTATGGAACCCTGGAGCCCAGCTGGGAGGGGTGACAGAGCCAGGGTGACAGAGCCAGGCCCCAGCTCCCCACCCTGGGGTGTGGGAGAGGCCTGCAGGGAGGACTGACGGGCTGGCACTGTGTCCTGGGTATGCACCAGCTGCCCTGTCGTAGTGACAAGGAGCAACACTGCCTCCCCCTTGAGAGTGGGGCTGCACCCCAAAATACCCCCTCTCAGCAGGCCCCAACTGTACCACATCCTTAAGTTCCCCTTCCTGCCCCCAATAATGCCCTCTTTTGGGGAACTTGAAATATGGCAACCCTAAGCTGGGTGGGGGGGCAATTGGGGGTTATGTGACTACAATAATTTTGGCAAAAACAAAGTTAATACTCATAAACTCAAAACAAATTCAAAATTTAAGAGTTGTCTGACAGTGTTTTAATGCTCATATTTGCATCTATTTGACATTTTATCTATTTACTTTCTCAAAGTGTCAGATGTAATTTATGACATCTTTCTTGAGGTTATTTTTAGGTTATACAGTGGTTTGATTTTATTTTCATTCAATGCACTAAAAATATAAGCCTTGTGTATATTATACACAGCACTGTGTGTGTTTGTTGAACAGGGGCACTTGTGGTGTGAAAAATGTTTCTTTGGTGTCTGGACCATGACTATATCTTGACCAAGAAATTTGGACCTTGACAAAAAATAATTGACTACCCCGATCTAGACTGTAAACTCTTTGGAGCCTGGGCTCTGTTTTATTTCATGTTTGCACAATAGCCAACAAAACATAGCCCTATCCCTGCTAGGGGCCTCTGTGCACCACTGTAATACAAATAAATATGCAGTCTCTCATTTCATGTAAGGCAATGGAAAAAATAAGGTCAAAGTAAAAACAAGCTATAAATACATACAGATTTAAAGGTTCACATTACCACACGCTACATTTGCATTCATAAGGGATGTTTGTGTGAATCCATTTGTATTGACATTGAAGATTAGAATCAAGTACTACAGTAGTAACAGGCCCAGAGTAAGGAATGGGATGCTGATAAATCATTCATCTGTATATTCATGACTCTACTTATCTACCTTTGTCAAGTTCTGAACCATGTGCCCACCTTACACTATTTGTCATAGTCTCTGTGCCACTGCTCCTCCTTCTATGGGAGGGACTTTCCTGAGCTCACCCACAAGCCACCTCTCCTCTGCACTTTCAAAAATCACCTCAGAAGATCTTTCTGTTGTGGTGCCAATGAGAAATTCACTGACATTGTCACACTCCAGGAGTAGCCTAAGTATTATTTACCTGAATTACTTATATTTGGAATCACAAGGTTTATTTCCTGCTCCACTCCCTCCTTCACTCTATTTACTTGTCTGTCTTTCAGGTTGCTTGCTCCCCGGGGCAAGGATCATGCCTCCTATGTTTTTAAGACCTCTAATATATTGTGGGCTCTACTAGACAGATAACTGAGGCAGACGGCCCAACCATTAATAAGATATGGTGTGGGGAGGCCACCTTGGGGTGTTAATGATAATAAGCAAAGAAATATTCAGGTGATCCTTCAACAGAAAAGAAAAGGAGATTTTTCCCCTAGTCAAATTAATGTAGAGAGGCTACTAAAAATCAGGCAAACATAAATTCCTACGAACAATGCAAAACCTGAAATCATAACACAAGACTATGGGGAAAATGAGCCTAGCAGAACATCATCAGAATTTGATAGCTAAGAGACGTAACAGGTGCCTAAGCACCAAGCATGCACGGAGCAAACTTCTTATCCATATTCAAATACTTAAGTGTTCTGCATTCATTTACCTTCTGCATTTGGAAGTTCATATTTACAACAGAGGACAAAAGACACTGCCAATTTGGCACCATTTAAGAGTATTTGGCTGCTTTAGAAAATTCAGATCCTTTACATCTTCAAAATGATGTACAAACATTAACGAATCCTCAAAAAACTTTTGTGAAGTAGGAAAGCATTCTCATCCCAGTTTTACAGATGGAGATGCTGAAAACAGAAGGATTATGAGGTCCTGATGCATGAAAGACTCCCATTGACTTCTTTTGGCATCAATGCCAGATACCAAATAGCAAGTCAATGATTGGTGGAGTTAGGATTAGAACTCAGCAATTCCTGGAACCCAATCTCACACATTAATCTCTAGATCATACTGACCCATCACTTGAAGTAGAGATCTGATAGTATGGCAGAAAAACCATTAGTTCCCGGTCCCAACTAATTACAGTCTGGTACAATGCATGCCAGAGTGAGAATGCCCTATAGGCTATTCTCCGTACTAACATTAATAATGCACTGACTTTCCCTGGGGGATAGATACATAATGTGGCAATCCCAATATGTGAAAAAGGATTATAGTTTATAGTTATAAACTATAGATTATAGTTACTAAAATTTGTTTTGTGAGATTTCCAAAGTGTATAGGAACATTCAACTGCAAGATATTTATTCTAGGCTGTTGCCACTTCCCTATAAGAGAGGAAAACTAACTGGTTTGTCAGCCGAATGTGCAGCTGAAGATAATTGTTTTACTCTGGGGCCTGCTAAACCCAGGGTTGGGAGTTCAGTCCTTGAGGGGGCCACTTAGGGATCTGGGGCAAAATCAGTACTTGGTCCTGCTAGTGAAGGCAGGGGGCTGGACTCGATGACCCTTTGGGGTCCCTTCCAGTTCTAGGAGATAGGATATCTCCATATATTATTTATTTATTTTATGTCTCCTTACAAGGTCTTCCACGGACATGGCATTCATGCTCTTTTCTATTCCCAAGCCTCCATCACGACCTACCTGATCTTGTTCTTTCCATCCATAGAGGCTGAAAGGAATTATATGATCCATACACCAAAGAAACGTAAACTCAAAACATATTTCAGCGGATGAAACTTTAAACCTGAGATATACTGGACTTTGTATTAAATCAAAAGCTAAGAAAGATCTGAATCACCATGGTGATTTATAATTCTGCCAGATCATAAATAAGCAGAATTATGAATCATCTGAGGAAAAAACTACTATGGCTAACTAGAAAACACTATGATTGCTAGTGGAATTTCTAGAGCCCGTGCTATAGAGCAAGGATTTATTATTATTTATATTAATTCCTTTTACAAAGCACGCATACCAATTTTGAAAACTATTTTACTGAGCCAAACTTACTGGTATTTTTAAATGATGCATATTAAACATACTAAAGCTGGATGCCTCAAATACTGAAGCAGCTGGTTAGATTATTTTACAATGTAAAAGGAGAACATACTGACAGATTCAATAGTGCATTTAATTTTCATATTTCTACTATTTATCATTGTTTGCAGTGGCATGTAATTGTAAACTTAAGTATTTTTTGTGTCTTCCTCCTCCTCCCAAGTCCCTCAACCTGTGTGGACTGTGGTAGCTCTTTTAAAGTCAATTTACACCAGCTAAGGAGCTGGCCTGGTGAGTGCAATTTAGAAGAAGGATCTTCTATCCAGTATGGATGTACAGGGATAGGAAGACAGAAGTAGTTTGGGTTTTTGACAGCAGAATGGAAATGTGAAGTTAGAGAGACAGGGAGGAGTACGTCATCTAAAGATATCAACAACTACGAAGTAGATTTTGTGCCAGATTCTGAGATGGACTGAAGATAGTGAAGATTTCCAAGGAATAAGGTGGGATTTTTTAGTGTAGATTAAGAGATAAAGGTGCCAACACTTGGGACAAGCTAGTTTGGAAAGTTGAGACTTGGCGTGGTGAAGCCATGAATGGCAGTTTCAGCATATTTGTTTAGATAAGGCCCAATTCTCCTTTCATTTATACTGATGTAAATCAGGAACAACATAGTTGAAGTAAATGGGCCTATATCATGTAAGGAAGATAATCAAGCTCATGTTATCTTATATTGGCAGTGTTTTGGAAGTAACATTAGGCATTTGTACAGACTTGGGAGGTGGTAGAAGAAGATGGAGAAGGCACAACTAGAGTTCTGGCTGACTGTGCTCTTATGAGTTATGAGAATATTAGTTTTGAGTTAAAGGAAGTAATGGCAGAAACTGGAATTGAGTAAGGCAGGCAAAAATGAAAAAAGGCTGAAAAATTAAAGGCTTTATAGATTTGGGTATCATATCTAGAAGTGTTTAAGTTCAGCTAGAAAGAGTCTAGGGGATAAAGAGAAAATTAATGTAGAATTTATAACAATAAAATATGTTGGGGAAAAGATTTCAGTTTAAATTCTAGTAAAGGCTCATATCGGTCAGACTAGGAAGAAAAGATAGCTGACAGAGTGCAATGACAAATGCAGTGATAACTCCCAAGAGATAAAAAAGGCATTTCCACGTTCCTTAAAGAGCACACGCTGATTTATATTATTCTCTGCAATTTCTGCAGAAACCTTTGCTGACTTTTTCTTGTCAATGAAGTACAGATCAGTGTGAGAGTGAAGAAGTTAAGTGAATGCAAAAGAACTGCAATGAGACATCAAATGCTTTGGGCCAGATCTAGCTTTCTTTACACAAGCAAAACGACAAGTGACAACCAGTCTAAAAATTGTTTTGAATTATCTGTTATGTATTAAATACAAAGATAAATATTTGACTTTTCTTTCAATCTCTTATAAGAACAAATTAATGAGAGTTAAACTATTGTGTGTCACCACTTTCTCTATTAAAAATCAAATTATGAATCTAAGTTTTCTACTGTGACAAAGCCATGAACTTCCCCCATTTTTACCAGGGCAGCCAACCGATCTGAGCTATAACTGTTCCCAAAAGTATAAAATAGTGGAAGTAGCATTAACCAATAAGTGCTTCAAAGAAGCTGCAGTGTCTGTTCCTTGAGATACCAGTATTGGTAAGAAAATGTTTATAAAGTGGTGGATGGCATGGAGTAGGACAGAGATATTCTTCCATTGTGAGGATATTTTACCATAATCCTTCAACTGCTCTGAACATACCTTGTGGCTCAATCATTTGGCACCTTACCTAGAGAATAATGATTCTGTGACTTTAGCTGTTCGTTCTCAGACTAGTTTTTACTTTGCTTGGATTTCTTTGGAAAAACTAATTTAGCCTCTCTCTGTGAACTACTTACCTCCTCTGTGGAGATTGCATCTGTTAATATACAATTGTTTTACAAAAATCTAAGACCAATTCAGTTCTAATATCATACCATAAAACTTACAACCAGCTTTAAGGGTCAATTTTTATCTCACTTACATTACTGTAACAATATGACTCCATTGACACTGGTGAAATTATTCCCATTTTACACTAATGTATGCAAGATCTGGATCAGACTGCCTCGTAATTGAATCAATTAACTGCTGTACTACACATCAAAATCTTTGTACTAATAAAAAGTGCATTATTAAATATGTGGATACTTAAGCCATTGTCATGATGAGGCTTTCGTAGTTAATGTGATTTAATTTAAGGTTAGCATTAGTGAATCTGGATTACCATTGCCAAGAATTGAGAGTAAATAGAGCAAAAGTTAGTGTTGTCATAACATCTTAAATTCATCATTTATCCTAATTTTGCACTGATTTCTTATCCAAAGTAATTTACAATGAACTATACTTTGTATTTTTAAATCAAAATTCTTCAGACCATACCCTCAGCCAGGGTAAATCAATGTAGCTCTGAAGCTACACAGTTTTACACATGCTAAAGGTCTGTCCTCTCAATAAATTTCAATGGGAAGCTTTGCTTAAAACCTGATCACCTGATATTGTTCAGTGTCTGATTAACGGTTCTCAAGATGGTTCAATTAAAAGTGAACTGGCTATTATTTCTAGTTCATAATGTCTATATTCCTCTTTTTAAGGTGTTCATTACAGTTAATTAGAAAATAGCAAAGTTTCCTCCACCCCGCACCCCTATAGGAAATTTTGCTAGTTTGTTTTCTTCAAATTTTCCCATAACATTTTATTGGGTATTGACCAAATAAATAAAATATGAATATTTTTATGGGGATTTTTTTTAAATTGTTTCAAGTTTTTCTTCAAGGGAAAAACCAGAAAGATGCCTATATTTTTTTTCCCCTGTTGAAGTGCTCATTTTGATGAAAAAGCCAAAATTTCCAGACTTATTTATCAAATCAAACACCTACATCAATGTTTGGTCCCCCAAATAAATAGCCTCATTTTCAGAAGTAATGAGCACTGAGAACTCCCCTTGGCCTCAGTGGGAGCTGTAAATTCTCAGTACCTCTGGAATTCTGGTCACTTACTTAGGTTCCTAAAGTTTAGTGCCTACCTGTGAAAAATTACATTCT
Source organism: Malaclemys terrapin pileata (assembly GCF_027887155.1). Classification (NCBI taxonomy): domain Eukaryota; kingdom Metazoa; phylum Chordata; order Testudines; family Emydidae; genus Malaclemys; species Malaclemys terrapin. Next base: position 68,977,153 of record NC_071506.1, on the reverse strand, counting down.
AATTCTTGAGACAAAGTAGTTCAAGCTCTCGATCAGCTAGAAAGGATTGATGATTTCCTTCTGAATTACCTGGTGCTTGAATAATTACCTCTGCTCAAGGAAAATATTCCTGTCTTATATTAGGGCAGTTTTACACTACTGCTTGAATCAATCTAACTTATGTCGCTCCGGAGTATGAAAAAGAGACTCCCCTGAGCAACACAAATTACAGTGACCTAAGCACGTTATGTCAGCAGGAGATGCTCTCCCACTGACACAGCTTCTGCCCCTCACAGAGGCGAAGTAATTATGCCATGGGAGAGCGCTGTCCATCGGCATAGAGCATCTTTACCAGATGCGCTACAGCGGTGCAGCTGCATCGGTGCAGTTTGGCCCATGTAGTGCTTCTAGTGTAGACCTGCCCTTAGTCTTAAAAATTCAGCATTACAAGGAGGACAGGAATACACTAGGCCACTTAGTGGGAGAATATAGAACCACCTTCCTGTTCCTCCTCTTCATTTTATGTAGAAGGATATTTTTATTTTGAACTTGATAAATGCATATTTTACCACTCAATGCTTCCAGGAAGTAATAAAATAACTGCATAATTTAAAGCTACATCTTTTGTCTCTGAAGTGCAAGCTGTGGCCATAAATATTGTAATTGAAAATTGCCTAGGCAACCTACCTAACTTCTCAGGTTAAATGCACTCACACTGGTTTTTTTTAAAGCTCAATATTATTACAAAGGGTTGAACTTTTTTCCATTAGTCTTTGCGTTTTGAATCACATTGTTTTGTTAAGTATCAGAGGGGTAGTCGTGTTAGTCTGGATCTGTAAAAAGTGACAAAGAGTCCTGTGGCACCTTATAGACTGGATGTTATAGCATCTTACACACTCCAAATTAATTTCAGATTGGCTTTGATGGGAATAATAGCATGCAGACTGGAAAATCAATTATTACTTTCAGGAAGAAGTGGATTTTCAAGAGGATTTACTGAAGCAAAGGAGTTTGCTTGGCGTACAAGGAGACGTTTAGTACAGTGTCTTCTGGAAGTAAATCCACACAAATATATAGGTATTGTGGTAATGCTCTTCTACTAGGAGAGCAAGCAACCTGCACCAAAGTAACAGCTCATACTTAACTTCCAGCAGTGCTGGGATTCTCAGATTACAATATTTTGACCTTAAAAAGGACACAGTTACACCCTCCCACTATGTTCTATAGGCCCTCCAAGGATTATTAAAAGTTAGCCTGCATAATTTTATTTTCATACAAACCTGCAAGCTTTCTTCCCCTGACATCTTCAGCCTGTGGTGATATTCAAAAGGCTGCTTATTCTCCTTTATCTGATTTGTTTTTAAGTGAGATCTGCTTTACAAAGGTTTCTAATGGATCACTCTGAATATGGAATCATTTTACCATCAACAGTTTTCCTGCATACATTTTGGTGTGGCTTTCCTCAAAGAACACATGATTATTTTCTTTCTTTGGTGAAAGACCCAGAATGGGGAAATTAGGATGTATTTGTCTTCCCAATTCTACCCTTTCTCTGTTGTACTACCACTGCACAGTCAGAATTCCTCCAGCAACTGTTTTGTTTTTCCTATTGTGTGTGTTTACTATTGCAACCTCACTTGCACTTCAAGGACCAGAACCTCTGCTGATGTAAAGCAGCATAGCTCCAATGAATCTGAGGGGAAGGGATTGGAAAATCTTCATGTGCCTCCCTGTGTTTTTTCAAGTGTTTAGTTATTAATCTATTTGAAGTGTTGATTCGTCACAGTGCCTTCTATCCTCTTCACTTCGGTTTCCAGTTTGCCTTAAAAGATGATGCTGTGAAGAGTATTATCTCTTTGCATGAGAATATTTTAGATAGCACTGGTGGTATCCAGGGCTGGCTCCAGCCTTTTTGCCACCCCAAGCGGTGAAGAAAGAAAAAAAAAAAAAAAAAAAGCCTGATTGAGTGGAGCGAATGAACTGCCGCCGAAGTGCCGCCGAAGAGGAAGCGAGGCACTAAAGGACCCGCCACCAAATTGCTGCCGCAAACCCGGACATTCCGCCTCAACAACGGATGGACTGCCGCCCCTTTCTATTGGCCACCCCAGGCACCTGCTTCCTTCGCTGGTGCCTGGAGCCGGCCCTGGTGGCACTTCTTAAGAGATCTTTCCCTTCCTGTTCTGCTTTCAGGGCAGTGCAGTTCAGACAAGTCACAAAATGTCATCTAAAGATGTGGATGTGAGAAACTTATTCTGAATCAGCATTGCCTTCTCCTTTAGCCATGACCAGCATGGAGTCCTTGCCCCTTTGCTGTATATCTGGCTTGACCATAGAGGATGGTTTTCCCTTGTATTTCTATTTAGATACTCATATAGCCCCCAGGTCCATAGTATTTATGAAGCTGTGCCTGACTTGGCTTAGAATTCAGTCATGTAGGCTAGACTGCACACCATGAAGTGGTTTCTGATGCTACATTAATGACATCTCCACACAGTATAGGTAGCCAAATTTAACTTCCAAATCAGCTAATTATTAAAAGCTCAGTGGGCTTCTTGTGCTCAGAACCTAGCTAAGGAATTAATGCTGATTTTTTTGGAAGGTGTTCAATGGCTGGGGGATATTTGATTAGACTTTCCATTTCTCCAGAGCTAAGTCCTTGACTCTTTCCAACCAAATCATCATAGTCCATTCGTCTCCTGAGACAGGAGACACTATACTTTTCACATGGTCTGCTCCATCTGGGCAACTCATTTTAAAAAGCCACCACCAGCTTTGAGTGAACCTCAAAAAGTTGACTTCTGACAAGGGTCCATCAGAAAATGACATTGGAAGGGGTGTCTGGATTGAAGGTACATTAAGTGCATATGAATGAACAGCCTTAAAATGTAGTTTTTCTCTGAAAAGTGATGCCATAAAATTGGTGCTGTAGTTCTCTATGTTTATTGTGGTAACATCTTCCATATCAGCTGGGCTCAGTTTACAACTAAAGAGATCTTTTTCTAACTTCCAGACCTGCAAATGACTTACAGTCAAAGTCAAGCTGAGTTATTTTCTTCTCATCAGTAACTAGGGGTGACCAGATGTCCCGATTTTATAGGGACAGTCCCGATTTTTGGATCTTTTTCTTATATAGGCTCCTATTACCCCCCACCCCTGTCCCGATTTTTCACATTTGCTGTCTGGTCACTGACAGTAACAAAGGTCTGCAGGCCAAATTCTATCCTGTGTTACAGCTGTTCAACTTTCAGGTCCTCAGTTTCTTTACAATTCCATTGCCATTGTTTCATGAATTAAACTAATTGGGTCTGTAAATAAGTGTGTTGATTTTTGCAAAAGGAAGACTAGAATCCAGCTCATTCCTAAGCTCTGCAGTGTTAATTGGAGCAAGAAACGGTGAAAACTTAGGCTATGTCTACACTACACACCTTTTAGCAACACAGCTGTGTCACCACGGCCGGGCCGCTAAAAGATGTGAAGTGTAGCCGATCTTTGTCGGCAGGAGAGAGCTCTCCTGCCAACAAAATCTTCCACCCCCAATAAGCTGCAGTAGCTTTGTGGGCAGGAGAGCTCTCTCGCCGACAAATTGCTGTTCACAATGGCGCTTTTCATCAGTAAAATTGTTGTTGTTCAGGGGGGTGTTTTCACATCCCCGAATGACAGAAGTTTTACTGACGAAAATCCAGTGTAGACAAAGCCTTAGTTTTGTTACAAAAGTAAACAAATATGATTTGGAAGCAAACTAGCTGGAGAGACTACAGTCATATTTAGAGTAGATCTTAACTACACTTGGTTATGTTTGTTTGTATTTTTAGAGTTTTGATTTATAAGTGTGGTATATTTAATTAATGTTCAGTGCCTAAAGTTTGAGATAATACTATGTAAACTGAAGTTAATCGATTACATGCTGCATTACACGGATTTAAAATATCTCTTCATTTTATGATAATTTATTTTAATACAATTGAATTAATTATCACAAATATTTCCAGGGCAGAGGTCAAATCTACGGCAAGGATATAGAAATTATGTTGAATGGGTTTTTTATATTTAGGGATTAAGAATAAACTGATTAGTTCAAATGTGGGAATGAGAGAAGTGAAACTGAGGTCCCAATCCTGCCAAGGTTTGTACAGTCCCCCTGCAACTTTGCCGAGGGGTTCTACTGACATTATGTAAAAATTCCTAGGCTGGTTGTTGACTATACCTCTTGGAATATGCAAGGGTTTCATTCATTTGTAGTGAAGACTGAGCAGAGAAGTTGACAAGTCCTGAGTCCCCCAAAATCAGAACTTTAATGGTAAAGATTATGGAGGAATCATTGGAATATCAAGAGGGAACACTGGCCATCTTGGGAATGATGCCTCCTGGTGGAAGAGAAGAGGTGGTCTGGGGTGGGGGACGACTTAGGCTCAAGGAATGAATAAGTGTTTGGTTAAGTACTTATTCTGTCTGACCTGTTTCAAGTAGCAGAGCATTATCTGAAGAACTAATATAGTGAGCAAATACATCACTGACTGGAAGGAAGAGACCTTGTTCTATTAATAAATAATGGAGATTTCTGCAAGGAGAACAAACATAATAGAATTTTTTCCATTAATTTTACTATACTATTAGATACTACATTGTTCTTCTTAAGAAGAAATTGTTTCAGTTTGATGGGGAACTCAATTACTTACCATGTATATTGCTGAATGATAACCTAGAATTTAAGGACTGAGCCATTGGTCATTCTACATTGTCAAAGAAATTGCATTGCAAATACATGCCATGAAAAATAGATCATCATACAGGATTGAAATAATAGGACTTTGACTTCTGGCACAGATGATGCATGCAGAAAGTCAGTTAATGTCATTGCAGTGATGAAGTATGGCTCATTTGAAAATGTCATTCAGAGAAAGATGACTTAGACGTGCAAGATAAAAATTATTAAGTTAGAACTTTTTCCAATATGTACTAAGGGCCATCAATTAATATAACATCCATAAGCTGGATGGCAGAACTGAAATGGTCAAACATTTATCTTCAGGCTCTCTTTCTTGGAAGCTTCTCCATATAAATTTAAACTAGATTCAGTCTGAAAGTACCTCAGAAATCCATAATAAGCACACAAGGAAATTAGGCAAAAAAAAACTTAAAATGGCATGGAATTAATTTTGATAGCATAGAATACATTTTCTTTAACCCCACTTTCATGACTGGAAAAAGATTCCTAGTGGTTAGACCACGACATTGGGTCAAAGATCCAGTATTTTATTCTGACTCTGCCACTAATGCACTATACGGTCTTGTGCAAGTTTCTTAGCATCTGTTCCCTAGTTCACACTACATACCTGGTGGGCTGTTGTGGAGCTTTATTAAATTAGTGTTTGATAATGCTTTGGGATCCTCAGCTCAAGTGTGTTATTAAAGGGTAAAAAAATAGTAGTAAAAGCGGTGGGGCGGGGGGAGGGAAATGCTAGGTTTATTGGCAATGGAGGTAAGTTTGCATTTGGAATCTGAAATCCCTTGTAATGAAGGAAAATTACGTATATTCCATCATCTCCTTTTCCCCCTTTTTAGAAACAAAACTTTTCTTCTATACTCTATATCAGTGGGCTGAGATCAGTTTGGCTAAAAGTAGTAGTCAGAAAGTAAATTGTTCCACACGCAAATGGTTATGGTAAGCTATAATTAAAAAAATAACTTTTTAATATCAATTTTGTATTGAAATATCAATTACACCCAACATGGCTTCAGCTCTTGTTGCAATCTTCACTTTTTGGATCATAAAGTTGTCTTCTATGCAAATAAGGAAACCTTTATTTTAATATTCCACTTGTTACAAATACAGTACTTGCAGCATCCGGAAACTGCTCTCATTGCAAACCAAGGCCACAAGATACAAAGGATAAGATTTTCACTCCCACTCCAGCCCCTGTACACTAGGTAAAAGGGCCAGAGCAGCAGAAAGGATCTTTAAGAGTCCTAGATCCAGCCAAGAAAGGATTCCACCCACACAGGAGCTGAAGGGGATAGCTTGTGGCTGTCTTCAGAGCACCCCCTCTGAAATCCTGACAAAGGGCTCACCTCAAATATCATGGCCAGAAGGGACTGTTGTGATCACTTAGTCAAATATCTTCTATAGCATAGGCCATAAAACTTCTCCAAAAGTAATTCCTAGACTATATTATTTTGGAAAAACATCCAATCTTTATTTTAAAATTTCCAGTATTGGAGAATCCACCATGACCATTTGTAAATTGTTTCAATGGTTAATTACTCTCACCACTAAACATTTAATTAATTCCAGTCTGAATTTGTCTAGGTTCAACTTCCTGCCATTGTGTCATGTTATACCTTTCTCTGCTAAACAGAAGAGCCCATTCCCCATGTAGGTACTTAAGACTGTAATCAAGTCACTCCTTAACTTTATCTTTGTTAAACTAAGTAGATAGACTCCAGGAGCTCAATCACTATAAGGCATTTTTTTCCTAATCCTTTAATCCTTTTTGTAGCTCTGTTCTGAATCCTCTCCAATTACCAACATCCTTCTTGAATTACGGGCACCAGAACTGGACACAGTATTCCAGCAGTAGTTGCACCAGAGCCAAATTCAAAGGTAAAATACCTTTTCTACTCCTACTCAAGGTTGTCCTCGAATGCATCCCAGGATTGTATTAGCTTGGTTGGCCACAGCATCATAGTGGGAGCTCATGTTCAGCTGATTATCCAGCACAAACCCCAAATCTTTTTCGGAGTCACTGCTTCTCAAGGTAGAGTCGCCCATTCTGTAAATGGGACCTACATTCTTTGTTCCCAGATGTACATTTAGCTTTATTAAAATGCATGTTTGCTTGCATCCAGTTTACTAAATGATCTAGACTGCTCTGAACCAGTGACCTGTACTCTTCATTATTTACCACTCCCCCAATTTGTGTATCATCTGCTAACATTAACAGTGTTGCATGAACAACTTTATCAGTGACCTGGAAGGAAAAATAAGTTGCATGGGGCCAAGAACCAACCTCTCAGGGACCCCACTGGAAACACGGCCGCTCTATGACTATTCCCTTTTTGCAGTTACATTTTGAGACCTATCAGTTACCCAGTTTTTAATCCACTTAATGTGTGCCATATTAATTTGATATTGTTCTAGTGTTTTTGACTTACTACTGTATGACATTTGGAATACACACGTTACAGAAGTCTAAGTATATTATGTCAACACTATTACATTTATCAAACAAAACTTGCAAGGGACAGAGCTGGATGTGTGTGTGGGGTGAAGCTGCCAAGATTCTGGCAGTGCCAAGAAAGCCAGTGAAAAAACTGCAGTAACTCAGGCATCCCTAGACAGATGTCTAAGTTATGTCATGGGCCAACCCCTTGCACAGCCTAAAAATCAGAAGGGCGCAAAGTGTGCTTAAAGACAACTTAGCCCACCCACCTCATGGGCTGAGAGTTCTGTGCTGTGCCTCTTTGGGGATTTTAACTCAAAGTCCCTAGAGAAACAAAGTAACTGAATACTATTCACATTTGAAGGTTGACAGAAAAGAATTGTTCCAAACTAAACAAGTCATCAGCAACAGAATGAACACCATAAGGAGCTTTTTAGGAGATGCATGCCTCATTGTCTCTTATTTTGTTTAAAAAAAAACATAACAAATGTCTTAGTAGTTGAAATCATGGGATATAATCCCTTACGAATAAGATAAGAACAAAGATTAAAAGATATTTGTCATTTATCGCAAACATTTTCCTATGTGAAATCTCCAAAAAAAATGAATTGCTAGTTTATTCCTATGTATCATTCTAATCCCAGATAGGAGACACTGAGGAATTTCTGCTCTAATTCACATGCTTCTGAAATCTAAACGTGTTATTTAGGAGTTTAGTTTTTCTTAAACTGTCTGGCCAGAGTTTCTCAGATTCTCACACTCTTACATCCTCAAAAGTGATATTTCATCACTTATGGGCTATATCCTGACACCAGTTCTTGATAAAATAAAGGCTACATGAGAAAATTCCATACTAAAATGTCAAATCCTGAAGACTATTCTTTTCTATTCAGGTTCTTATATCATTCTCATCACCATAGTATCTAAGTGCTTTCCAATAGTGCACCAACCAACATGACAAACGTCTATCATTTGTGGTTCATGTTCTCTCTCATGTTTTCCCCAGGAGAAGAAAAAGTTGAAGAGCACCTGGCACTTGGAGCACAAGATGGTGTGATTTGTGATGAGCCTTAGTTTCCTGAGGGAGTTTGCTCTACTGTCTCAGATCAGATCCTGAAAAAACTCTGCCTCCTGCACAGATGAGCTTTACACTTGTGGTAGAAAGTTCCATTGTGCCTAAGGAGAGGAGCTGTTGACCACAGACCTTATCCTGGAACTACAGGTGATTTTTCAGGTAGCCTGGGCACAGACCATTGAGTGCCTTGAATATAAGGACCAAGACCTTAACTCATTCTATGGGAAGTTAGTGCACTGAATGAAGGATATGTCTGATGTGCTTGTGGCAGAAGACATCCTGCAGCATTCTGTAATAGTTGGAATTCCTTAAGGGAAGATGGCTTCATGCCCAGGTATATTGCATTGTTGTAGTCTTTGTCACCTCATCTCTGGACATGTATAACAGAGGCATAAGCATAGATTGACTTCTGTATTTGGGGGGAGGCAGCTCCAGTCAGGCCAACACATGGGGGGGGGGGAGAATTCCACACCTGCATGCGGCTTGCAGTTTGGAGGAGCAATGCCCCCCCAAAATACACCCATGAACTGAGACCAAGCCATCATCCTCCAGCACGGGGCAGTCTCCTTGTCAACTTCGGATAGGATGAAGAGTTCCAATTGGGCAGTGTATGATAGGGATGGAGGGGAACTGCCCCAACTTGATGTAGGTCTGTGATTCCCAACATGAGCAGGGTGAGGAGATGGGGATCTATCTAAATGAGTCTCAGGACTGCAATAGCCACCATACCCACCTCATATCATCAAGGGAAAAATAATGTTGACCTGATTATCCTCTTTTTCAATATGAAGCTGTCAGGCCACTGTCCTAGACTGCTCAGTCTCCATAGCTGTATTTCATTTACAGGTAGAGTCGGACCTGAATGGAACATTTGGGAGACAGCTATATTTTTAGTTGCAAGGATGCCATAATAGGAGGAGGGACGACAACAGCAATTGCTATAGAATGAGCCTACTCATTGGTTCCAGGAAACAGTAATGGGCTTCATAACTGGCCTTTGAGACATCCATAGAAGAGGGTTTAGAACAAACTGCCATGCCTTATGGAGCATATAGGAAGAGACAGGCCCTTCTCTAAAGAGCTTACAGTCTAAACAGACAAAGTAAGTATTATTCCCATTTTACAAGTAAGGACCTGACACAGAGAGGTGAGGGGGCTGACCCAACTCCCACTGAAGGCTTCAATGTGAATTGAATCAATCCCTGTGGGCATTTAGGCATCTAAAGATGTAGGTAGGTACTTAACTTGGTGAGACTTTTTTAAGGCCCCTAGCTCCCATTGAAATCTATGAGTATTAGGCATTCTTGAAAATCCCAGTAGGCACCTAAAGCCCATAGATACCCCTAAGTATAGAATCAGAGAATATTAGGGTTAGAAGGGACCTCAGGAGGTCATCTAGTCCAACCTCCTGCTCAAAGTAGAACCAATCCCCAGACAAATTTTTGCAAAAATTTGTCAGGGGATTGGTTCTGCTTTGAGCAGGGGGTTGGACTAAATGGCCCCTTCAAAGGCTGAACTCACAACCTTGGGTTTAGCAGGCCAATGCGCAAACCACTGAGCTATCCCAAACACCTTTTAAAAGCTGACCTGTGGGACTTTACCATCAATATCTTTTGAGACCTTGGGTAATCCTGGAAGTGAACTCCAACCTCCTGAGTCCATAACCACAAAAAGCATCATTTTTTTTCCTTGCAGAACTCACTAAAGAAATATAAATAGATTGCAAGCTCTTCAGAAGAAGGACCTTTTCTTAAGAGCACTTTGCACACCAATGACTCTGTTAAAACAACCACTTAACTATTGGCTATTCCAGTACTTACTCACTTTTTTTTTTAAATCATAAGTTCCATCCTGGACCAGAAATATCTTTCCTACAAAAGTTTTGTCAAAGCCAATATGTTTCTGCAAAAAGTTTCGGTTTTAACTAATTGACCTTTTCCAATAGGAAAAAAAAAAAAAAAAAAACACATTTACTTGAAAAGTTCGCAACCAGCTCTAATGGCTCTCTCATAATGGGATCAATACACTGTAATACAGGGACTTGTTGAGGCTTATTGGTTGTTTATAAGAGTGAAAGCATAACCACTAATTTTCATGGCTAATTACAGTAGTTGACAGAATGTTTTTGGCAAGTTGTCAGTCAGAAAATAAAAAAAATTAAAAGGAGAACATAAAACTTAAAAACATTAGCTCAGCATTTAGGATGGTTAATCCAGGATTTAATTTCAGTGTGCCCAGCTGCTGTATGCACAATGGAAACAAAGAAACAAAAAGGGATAGCTCAGTGGTTTGAGCATTGGCCTGCTAAACCCAGGGTTGTGAGTTCAATCTTTGAGGGGGCCATTTGGGGATCTGGGGCAAAATCAGTACTTGGTCCTGCTAGTGAAGGCAGGGGGCTGGACTCAATGACCTTTCAAGGTCCCTTCCAGTTCTAGGAGATGATATATTGCAAGAGGAGAAAGGGAAAAGGTTAGCTTACATGGAGAAAAATGTTTTGGGAATCTGCAAGAGAATAGAAACCTCCTCTTAACTCATTTATTGTACTAAGTTGAAACTTAATGGATATATATCGTAGAAGAATCTTGCTTATTTATTGCTCCTTATGTACCACAGGAGCAAGATTACATATCCTCGTACTCTTGTTGCATGAACTTTTCTATGTCTTTTACATTTAACTGAAAATTAAACCATTCATCAGCAAGCTCTATGGTACATAGGATTCCCAGTAGTGAATTAGGTCATTGCTCCATTAAGATTGGTATAATATTTTGGCAGAAACCAATAACTGATGCTTCAGCAGAAGAAATAATGCATAAGACACCTAGCCAATTGTGCAATACTGCACGTGAGAGACAATTCCTTCTTGACCCCAGTGGTGATCAAGTGTGTGAAGCGTGAGATTTGATTACCCTTTTCTTAGCATGGATAACTACAAACAGAACAAGTAATAGAGCGGCCACCATACTGAGCATATGATGTGTGGGTGATACATATAAGAGCTACTTACAGAGAGCCAAGAGACTAAATTTTACAACCAGTGTCACTCAAGAGGTAAAAGACAAGATATATCACACTGTAGGTATTGAGTGGTGCTTATTCCTCTGAATATCTGTATATGACTTGCAATACAAATAAGTATCATATAAGGAAGCATATAGTTTTATGGAAACCCTGTTTGCATGTGAATAGGTGGAGGATTTACAAAACAGAGTACTCCTCCCCTGGGTTATATTGTGTCATATTCTAAAAGAACTGACCAAATAGGCTGATTTACCAGGAAGTGCTGTTAGAGTATCTCAGGACATTTGAAAGACCTGGCATGTCCGTTCAGTTGCTTAGTTATTTGGGATCCAGAACACCACCTCTTCCACCACCCAAAAAACAACTAATTTTGAAAGACATGGGATAAAGAGAGAAAATACTGTACTAACTTTTGTAGGCCCCCTGCCAGATGTTGATATCAAGTTTCCCTTTGGGGCATGCACATAATTCAATATCTTTACTGCGTGTTTCCCTCCAATTTACAAAGAAAAAAAAAGGAGCAGTTGACAATACATTAAATACCAAAATAAGGTATAGTCCCACTTCACAGGGAAAGACTCCTAAATGCTATGTTCCCAACTGCAGAGTTCTGGCCATCATGTTGTACATTCACAGAAAGCTGAAAAGGGTGAAGAGATAGCTCAGACTCTGCCAATTCTGATGCTAATCTCAGTCCCCCCAAAATTGGGAATATTGTGGCTAGTGACTCCCCATAGCCTGGGTTACACAGGCTGAATCTTCTATCTTTTCAGGTTTAACTTTGTCCAAGCATGCAAGGAATATTCATTGCTTTAGTCTCAGGATGCTGGAAGGGAGTGGTCTCTGATACAAAACTTTTCTCTAGGTCCCAGGGAGCTGTATCAAAAATATTTATGCCTCTTCCACAGTTCCTCTTTATTTATAATAATAAGGGAGGTACATTGCACATACTGTGCCGGTACACAATGCCATTCTGAGGTTATAAAATATTTGACAGTTGTGGTGTCTGCATTTTCTCTGCTGCCAACAGTGCCTAGATGGATATTTCACATGGGAATTTTAGCTATGTGCCCTCTGTGACACTGGCCAGCCGGGTGCTACCTCATGCCAAGGTCCCCATGTCTCAGTTGTATACTGACAGATATATAGCTGGAATCTCTCTGGCTCACTTGTGGGTTAATATTGATAAAATAGGTATTAGAACAATCAGAAGTGTTTAGTGTTTAGACTATTGAATGTTTATGAGATGCCGCAAACACTTATTTTACCTGTAATATCTGTGTCACATATTGTAATGTAATATTTGAGTGGTTGTATTGTGAGACTCTCTGATTGTATGAATCACAATACAGGAGAGGGACACTAATGTGAAGAATTCCTCCCGCTCCTGAAAGAGGAGATCCATCAGTACCAGAAGGGCTGTGGTTGGATCTTACAGCTGGAAACTTCCTACATCTGGATAGAAAAACTGTCAACAAAAGGAGTAAAGACTTGTTGTTCTGCTCTCCCCTCCCCTGCCCACTCCTGAAGATGAGTGATGCAAGTGGTCTCCTCCATCAGCTGTGTTTTCAGCTCAGAGCACATGGCAGGAGGAAAATAAAAACCCCAAAACAAAGAAACTAAAGAGCTCTATGCTGCTTGGACTTTGGGGGGCAGAGTGTTTCTAGGCATAAGCAAGACACCCCCCCAACTTCTTAGCATGGGTTACCCCTAAAGGTAAAATAGAACTTGCTGATATAGAAGCCTATGTTACCTTTGAAACCCAAGACTGTAACCCATTTGTGTTTCTATTTGATTGCTTTAATCTTGTAAATAACTCCCTACTTGCCTTTTTCCTATTTAATAAATGTTCATGTTTACGAGTGTTGTCTTTGGTGCGAGACCTAAAGTACAAATGACCTGGGATAACTGACTGGTCCTTTGGGATTAAGAGTAACATGAATATTTCTGTAAAAAGCAACAGAGAGTCCTGTGGCACCTTTAAGACTAACAGATGTATTGGAGCATAAGCTTTTGTGGGTGAATGCCCACTTCGTCGGATGCCCACTTCACATGCATCCGACAAAGTGGGCATTCACCCACAAAAGCTTATGCTCCAATACATCTGTTAGTCTTAAAGGTGCCACAGGACTCGCTGTTGCTTTTTACAGATCCATACTAACACAGCTACCCCTCTGATCCATGAATATTTCTGTGATTCTTGGTGTAAGGGGCCGTCTATCACAGACATATGCTCACATGGTGACAAGGCAGACCAGAATACCTCAGGGGACTGTATGTGACTTCGTGTTAAGGTTGTTAAAGCACCTGAGGAGTTTGCACTTGGTTGGTGGAATTTAAATGTAGAATGCTCAGTCAATGTGGGGTTTGTGCCTTGGTTTTTAATAGTCTGCCTTGAGATTGGTACTCGTGGTCTTGCATCATCATTGGGAGCTTCAAATCCTCTGTCTCACTTCTCTCTCCACAGTTATGAATTACATTCAATAGAGATGGAAGCAAGCTACACTGCTTCCTTCTGGCCTCACTCACATAGCTTTTCATAGAGCTCTGCTTCTTCCACATAATTTTCTGTGGACACAGGGGCTGTGGTCTTTCCAAAGTACTCTGTATGACTCTGCTGTCATAGCAACAGTGTAATAAACCTAGTAAAGGAATAGGCTCCTTGTGGAGGTGTATGCACACCCCATCCCCCTTCAGGATTAATCATGGGTGCGCTGACATGATGGTTACAATCTACCAGATTGCCCTGGGCCTCACAACAGTGTGACCCAATGGCCACAGTAAAAGTTGCTGCCCTTGGGTTCTGGACTGCATGGCCTAATGGCCCGAGACAAACTGGCCACACACGAGCATGGAGCGATGTGGCCGGAGTCAATACGGCAGCCCACGAGCGCAGGGCAGCGTGGCCTAGTGGCCAGAGTCAACACGGCAGCCTGTGAGTGCAAGGCAGTGTGGCCTAGTGGTCCAATCAGGGGGGCTGCTACCAAAAGGGGTGGTGGCTGGGGTAGGGACCCAGGCCCACCCGACTCCACTGGATTCTGAACCAGGGCCCTAACAGTGGCAGAGGGGTCCATCATTGGGTCAGCAGGGAATCCAACTGCAACATGCTGACCTTACATGAGTGGGAGATACCACTCACTCCACCTCCCTGGGCTTCCTGAAGCTGCAGTTCATATGAGGACAGGGTCTTTGGGCTCCTCAATTCAGGTAACTCCCTGGGACTCCAACTCCAGCTAGTCAGCTGTAGGCAACAGGTCTCCTGTCTGGGTTTCAGGATCTCCAGGTCCCGCGGGTAAGGACTGTAACGGCTCCTGGACTGGAGCCTCCCCTAAGCATCCTTCCTTCTTGGCAGTCAGCACAGACTGAGCTGGGCTGCTCTCCTTTATACTAGCACAGCAGTTGGAGCATGCCCAGCAGAGTCTGAGGGGCAGGACTTCCTCCACCCATAGTGTGGGATTAACCCTTTCCTGCCTAGTGTGGGGTATGTACACCCCGTCACACTCCTTTAAATGAGAAGTTTCATCAGACCCATATATTTTGGTAGCTATTGATAGTGGGAAAGGCAATACAAGGACAGCATTGTATGTGATAGTTTAATGGAGGGGGTGTTAAATACATTTTCAATGTTTGGCTGAGTTTGGTAGTAGCAATTTAGAAAAAAGTTTAAAATGATAATTCTCTAAATGGGTTCCACTTTTATGCACCTGTTTAGAAACTTTGCTATCTTGCTTATGGTAAATGCCTTCACGGCCCCTTTAAGGGTATGAAAAATAAATGAATTTACCTACTTACATTACTTAGAAGAAAAACAAACAAAAAACCACACACACACACACACACACATATACTTGAACCAAACCTTTCAACCTGTCAAGATCCAAACAAGATATACAGTGTATGATAAAGACCCAAAATGAGAGACAAAATTATTCAGGAAGGACATTTAAAAAGCTATATTAATTCCTTAGAATTTCCTGTAAGCTCAGTATATTCTATTCTAGTCTATGAACTTTCTATAAGCCTCAGTTTCATGTTTCTTTATTTCTGATGTAAATACTTTTTAAACAGCAAAAGCAGAGGGTCTGGCTAGAGAATCTTGCCCGCATGCTCGGGGTTCAGCTGATCGCCATATTTGGGGTCGGGAAGGAATTTTCCTCCAGGGTAGATTGGCAGAGGCCCTGGAGGTTTTTCGCCTTCCTACGCAGCATGGGGCAGAGGTCGCTTGCTGGAGGATTCTCTTTTTTGAAGTCTTTAAATCATGATTTCGGGACTTCAACAGCTGAGTCAAGAGAGAGAATTCTTCCAGGAGTGGGTGAGTCAGCTTTTGTGGCCTGCATCCTGCGGGAGGTCAGACTAGATGATCATAATGGTCCCTTCTGACCTTAGAGTCTATGAGTCTGTGAGACACACATGTGTGTCAAACGTATGTCGCTTTGGGACTTAAATGAATGGCTTCCCTTGAAACAGGTGACATTTGAGAGGTGTGACCTGAACAGACAGAACCAGAGGCACAATCTCACTTTTGGACAAAAATCCACACTGCATCCATGAGTACTGAGACCTTTTCACAACAATATGCACTGTGACTATAAAAAGGCAGCATGATGGCAGCTTTGTGTCCATGATAAAGTCAACCTCAGATGCAAGACAAACAGAAAAGTGAAAAAAAAAGTTTTGAGATGATCAGGAGAAAAAGTAGCAGGCTGGTATGGTTACCTCAAATAAAAGTAGTGAATAGATGCATGTAAGTGGTTAAGTGTGCTTAAAGAACATAAACATTCCACTTTCCTTTATTAAGATTCTAGATAAAGCAGCCATATAGAAGCCAGGGTGAAAGGCAGGAGGAATTTGTGGCAAGACTTATTAAATGGAACCAGTCAGAAAAGAGTTAAAAATTGTACATGTAGTTGCCAAAAAATAAATAAATAAAAAACAAATATACTTCCAATCCCACCTTTATAATTTTCTAAGAATTGTCTTGGTCACAGTTGATTAAATCAGCATTATTTAAGAGTTTGCATTAATCTAGTTTAACTCCATATACTGGCACCATAATATACATCACTAACATATGTCATTTTTATTTCCGCTCTTTGGAAAAACAGCATCCAAGTGCCTGTAATGCTTACAGATACAAGTTGCCAATGAGATACAATGAGGGTCAGAAGTCCCCAATTAGTCTGTACTAAACTGATTCTGCCCCCTCCCGCCCCCAAGTCTGCCTTCTTAATAACGATTGGATTCCTTGCTTCAGAAAAGACTGTGCAGAATAAAACACGAGACAACCTACCTATGATGCAAGGAAAAGTTGAGTACCTAACCTGGCACTAAAACTGGAACAAGGCTTCAACTAGCATTAAGAATTGGCTACATAACTTTTGTCAGTGAGCTATCTTAAGTTTCCAGGCTCCCTTGACAGCTGTGTCAGTTTGCCTTTGGCTGTGTGGGATAGACTACTTAAAATAAGTTTTATAGTGTTAGGTTGTCCTCTACATCCTCTTAAATGGCAAACCTATTTCCTGAAGGGTGTGATGGAGAAACAGACCTGGCTTATTTAAAACAATTACATGAATAATGTTTTTGAAAGACATTTTGGTGGTAGTGGGAAGGAAGGGTTTGTGACAGGGGAGCCAGCCAACCTCTAGAAGTTACAACAAAGTAAATGCAAGCAACTGAAGGATTAGCTGGTACCCAAGCAAACTTTTTCTTTCATTTCCTACTGGAAACAAGCATCCCCTTCTTTTGCCTTTTCTTCCTAGATCAGACCTATACTAGTGCAACATAGTCTGTGGATTTCAGTGGAGAATATTCATATTGCAGCAATCCACAGATATACTTCCCTCAGCTCCCCAGACTCAAATCTCTATTTGTGCTAACAGGATGGGGCCAATTCATTTAAAAATCCTGCTCTTAGAAAGACTTCTTAGCCTCCAGGCTGGCCTCATCATAGGGTTTTTAAAGAAGTAAAAGCTTGGCAGAGATGCTGGGGGCTGGGCTCATAAGCAGCATTGACTGTACATTAAAATTCCTAAAGTAAAGATTTCAGTGACTCAGAGTCAGGTAGGAAAAGAGTAGAAAAGGGAAACAGTTCATTAACAGCAATCTCTCCTGGTTGTTCATGGCAGGAATGAGAGACATCAGACCCTAAGTTACTGAGGAGAGATTGTATTCAGTTCCAAAGCACCTTTCCAAAGCTACAGCTATGAATAACTTGAAAAGGGGAAGGACAGTAAAGAATGGGGGAGTGACTAATGCCAGGTCTACATTACCACTTTTTTTGGTATAAATTACTAGGGGTGTGAATAAGGCACCCCCCTGATCAACGTCAATTACCCTGACCTAAGCACTTGTGTGCACGGTGCTGTCGGAAGAAGAGCGTCTCCTGCTGACATAGCTACCGCCTCTTGAGGAGGTGGATTTATTATGCTGATGGGAGAATTCTCTCCCATCGGCATAGAGAGTCTTCACCAGAGAAGCACAGTTGCATTCGTGCAGCTGCGCCAGTGTAACTCTTCTAATGTAGACCTGCCTTAAGAAGAGCATTTTAAGTATCCCCTAAATCCCAAAGTTTGGTTGAGAGGCAGGTGGTGGAGGGAGAACAATTTTTGGCCTAGGTTCAATTGTTCTTTTTGTTGCCTCTGAGCCAAGCTGGCTGAATTCCTCTCTGTGTATGCTGGGGAAGCAGAAATTTTTCATTAGGGGAGAATGGTTTTGCATATGTCATTTATAACGTGGCATAAGGCTGCCACAGAATGTTAGATTGAAAAAAAAAATGATGAAATGCTTCAGTGTGTCTCGAAAGTTCTGCTGTGGATAAGCTAGATACTATGGAGATAGAGCAGCAAGATCTGTTGCTTTATTGCATTGCTCTGGCAGCAAAGTTATATCTTTATATTAGCGATTAAATAGGTTAAAAAACAGCTTCAAAGCACATATGAGCAATCCTTTTCTTGTACTATGTCACAGTAAGTTACCAATACATTCTTTTAGCCTTAATTGTCCACATTCCATTTTGACGAGCGGTATTTGGATTTCAGCTCCTCTGCCATAAGTAAATATCTATTTAGGTATTTATATGGCTCATATCACCATAGTATGCACATATCTCACAATCATTTTGTCCTTCCCAAATCCCTCAGGGCTACACTGAATCTGGAAGTCTGTGGACCCAAGCTGGGAAGCTCCCTCCCAGGTGCAGTGTAGACATGCCCTTAGATATAGGGACGCAGAAGCCCCATGTTACAGAGAAGAGCCAAGACACAGAGTATACTAAGTGACTTCCATGAGGTCACCTAAGGGTGTTTGTGTCAGTGCCAGGAACTGAACCCAAGCCTCCCAAGTCCCAGTTCTGTACCCTATCCACTAGAACATCCTCTCACATGGATTTCCACATTAGACTGTACCAAAGATTAGCCCCAAGGAGGGCAAAACACACATTTTCTATAGGCCCCATTGTCACATGCAATATAAGTTCCTATGTTTTACACACCAGAGTTAGAATTGCAGAGCACTGAGATGGTGTTGAGTTACCGACCACAAGTGTAGTTATTTCTCAGTCATGCAAAACCCTGCACTATGACTAGTATCAGGCATCCCCCTGAGCTTCAGTTGGCTACAGCCCTCAAAAAGGTAGTAGCCACATGTTCAAAATGATCATGACCACTTCAGCTTCTCAACCACCAAGATCCTGTAATTTCCAGCTCAACCTCTCCTCACAGATGTCCCCATTCTGGCTGCTCCTTGCCCCGAAGGAAAGCTAAGCCATCAAAACTTAATTTTAAGAAAGATTAAATATGTTCATATTAAAAATTCTCCCTCAGTGCTTGTGGGAGTGGGGAACCTAGTGCCCTAAGACCCAGCGCAGTTTGAAATCAGGTTAAGAGGAAAATAATACTATTTTTGAGAGGAAGGAAAAGTGGAAGGAAGATATAATGGTGGGAGAAAGGATGGGGAGCTTTTAAAGTAAATATACAGCTCTCATGGGGAGAACATTGATCCTTTCTGAGCAGAGAGAGGGTTTCACAGAGAGAGGTGTTGAAAAAGCAGGTGAAGGAAGGGTAAGTGTATTTCTTGCTGATAACTGGAAGGTACTTCCTACTACCTCAACAATAACTGTATGTTGGACTGATGATCACCTAAGCTTTGAATTCACTTAGCCCAGATTCAGTTATTGTGTAAGCAGAGCACCTTCCAGTGTCATCTAATTAGTCAAACCCCTTCTCTAGTCATAAGCCATTTGGATCAGACGTACTGTCAAACTGAAAGCCCTGGTTCCGAGCAGTGGGGCCTGTCAGAGTTTCTCTCCTCAGTGCCTCCTCTGACAGCCTTTTATTGAACTTTTGATCTCACTCCCATTCCTGCTCTCATGAGTTGTCCCCCATAAATGATTAACCCCAATGTCTTTTTTCCTTTCTCCCCCTCTCTTTGGATGGGCCATTTTATTTGCCCTTCAGGGCTCTTGTTGCCCTTACTAGTGATCAAATAGACCAAAAGCCCTGGCTGCTCATGGTCATTAATCTTCAAAGGCATTAACTGCATTCACCTGGCCAAATTACAAGGTGGGCATTTACGTATCATCTACTGACATTCCCCTGTACTTACAATTGAAGAAAAATGTTCTCCACTTTCCTTTGTAAAATACAAAACAAGTTGCTGCATTACATTCATGAACAAGCAATGTCTACATACTACATGTGCTTTATAAAGCAATTTGGGAACCCATCTAGATGAAAGATGCTATAAAAAGGTAGACTTATTATTTTCATTTATTTCTCTGCTCTGTGCAGTGGAAGGTACATCAAAGAATGCCTCCTGCAGAACAGCATAGAGCCAGTGCTGTCTACAGCCTAATTTTTTTTAAAGGTCATATTATTGAAAAATACCACTCATTATATCCCTTCGCCTGCTTTCTCCTTCACCAAGGAGTCTAAACAGCTGTCCATGTGAGTACACTAATCATGTCAATGGATTGTAACATGTCGCTGTGGATAGTCCTTCATCCGTTACAACATAGGTTGTATTTTTCCTGTGTGGATCAGATCAAACCCTTTTTCAGTCATGACCAGAATTCCCATAGGTAGATTCCTAAAAGTTAAGCCCTACATCTATATTTAAGTAGCTAAATAAGTGGGATGATTTTCATAGGTGCTGAGTTATAGCTCGGATTTGCACAGGCTTATAACACGGTCTTCCACTTAACATGGTTAAAGGGGTCTGATCCCATCTACAGGCTAGAACAAATACTATTATATGGTCCTGATCTTTAGAGGCCTGTAACATGGTTTATAATTAACTTTGGTTGTCCACACAGGTCAGACCAAATCATGTTATACATAGCTGGAGGAACAGAAATTACTTACCAATAACTAAGTGCTCTTTGGGAGCACTGCCCATGCCTATTGACATGTGTGAGATAAATGCATCTGCTAGCATGCAAACTCAGAACCCCCTAGAAAGCAATGTTGCACTTGTTTCAGATTAATCTGGCCAAAAACCTGTCAGCTAATTGACAAGGAGATTTAATTAATCTAACCCAGGGGTTCTCAAACTGGGGGTTGGGACCCCTCAGGGGGTCGTGAGGTTATTACATGGGGAGGGGTCGCGAGCTGTCAGCCTCCACCCCAAACCCTGCTTTGCCTCCAGCATTTATAATGGTGTTAAATATATAAAAAAGTGTTTTTAATGTATAAGGGGGGGTCGCCCTCAGAGGCTTGCTATGTGAAAGGGATCACCAGTACAAAGGTTTGAGAACAACTGATCTAACCCATATAGGGAGAGGGGAATCACTGAGCCTTTTGTTTCTAAATGTTGCTGGAGGGTTGCTAAATGCTGCTGTGAAGAAAAAGGGATTCTAATCTAACTAATGATTTCCAGATAATAACTTAAGGCTGGGTAATAAATTCCTGAGCCACACTTTTTCAGCTAGGAAGTGGGTTCCCATATGGATCATGTATTTAAACTCTCTCTAAATTGTCAACTTGTGTTACCTCTGTAGTCCCACCAGCACTGTATCTATTTTAGGCATAACTAGCAGTCATTCTGTGCTGGCACTTTGGGCAATTGCTGGGGTGTGGGGCTGCCCTGGCCAAGCCTCCTGTCCCAAGCCTGCCTTCATTGCCCCCTATGTTGGGGGTTTCCCTGAGGGTGACACAGGGCTGGCAGAACCATCAGGCAATGAGGAGTCTTTCCCAATAACTTCTAGTGCTCTTGACTGAGGGGTGGAATTCCACACTGTCACTTACTGAGGGCTGTGGCTTAAAACCACAATTTAGAACTGCTGGGGGGGGACCATTTTCCCCAATAGATAGTGTTGTCACCCCTTTTGTGTGCTCCGTCGTGGGCCCTTTTGTGTGATGTGCATTATCTAAAGGAAAAAAAGGACAAGCCTCACTGACTCATCTCTGGCACTGAATGGCTTTAATAATACAGCTGGTTGAAACACTTTTCTGTCAGAAAATACCACTTGGTCGAAAATCAACATTTTCTAAGGCAAGGTGTCAATTTTGTCAAAATTGACCGTAGAAAAAAATGAAATAATTTTATATTGGTTGTCCACACAGGTCACGTTAGACATGGCTGGAGGAACAGAATTTACTTACCAATAAGTAAGTGCTCTTTGGGAGCACTGCCTGACATGACAGCTTTTACCAGGATCTAAGTTAATTACAGAGAAAAGGCTTTTGCTTTTGCTTTTTCTGGGAGAGTGGGGGGAGGAGGGAAGACAGGAAGGGAGAAAAAGGGGAGGAGTGTGTTTCACAATAATGCTTTCTGCAGTTTCCTTTCCTACATAACACTTGGACTTGTCAAGGCATGCTATACTTTCATATTAAACAAAACATTTTGGCAGAAAAGTCAAGACATTGCTGAGCAGTGAAGAATTTGAATGTCTTATTTCAGAGTTTCAGAATTAGTGAAAACTATATACTTGATAGTTTTATGGTCCTCATCCACAAAAGCAGTAGTGACTAATGAGCTACTTTCTGTACAGATTGTCTCTGTGATTGCCTTCTGACCTTGCTTTTCGAATATTTCTGCTCAGGAAAATATATTTAAGTAACAACACATTTTCGGAGCGAGAGAGAGGACTCAGTGTTGAATGGCGAGTCTGTAATACTAAGATAAATAACTATTCCTCCAGAAATTGGCATTAGAGTGACAGCTATCCAACAACAATTCCACAGGATCAAACTTTTTTCCCTGAATTTCCAGCCCTGATTTTGAACATTAGCAACCGTGTTCTACGTTCGTCTTGATTTTCCTGCTTTGAGTCCCTTTGATTTCATAACAAGTATTTTGAAACCTTGACCAAAGTTCCAACAACTGCTCCTCTGTTGCTAAGTAGAGTTGTATATGTACCTGAGGTCTGAGCTGTCTTGAGGGCCATTCTGCAATTTCAATATTTGTTTCTATTCTGAATAGGAACAAAAACAAAATTTCATATTTTTCCCAATTGATGAAGTTTAAAAAAAATGATTGTGGGTCAATCAAAATGTTCTGTTTTGATGAAATTGAAATGTTTTGTTCTAGTTTTACCTTTTTAATTTTATAATTGATAATATAAAAGTTTCTAAGTGAAAAGCCATTTTTGAAATAAGAATAACCCCAACTTTCCATTCCAATAAGGCTGAAACACTGGCTCATTTTTTTAAATACTTTATTTCTTTTTTTTTTTTTTTTAGTCAATTTTGACAAAATTGCTGAGTTTCCCTTGGAAAATGTTGATTTTTGACTGTGTGGTATTGTCTGACAGAAAAGTGTTTCAACCAGCTGTATTATTAAAACCATTCAGTGTCATAGATGAAAGCACATAAGACATTTGATCTCCAAGCCCTGCTCTCTAGGCCATATGGAAAACTTCGAAACTGTCTTTAAAAAGCCAAAAAGTTTGTCTTTATGTTTTACTCAAATTTTCACACTGAAACTGAACCTGACAAGGCAGACATGAAGCAATGCCAGATCTTCAATGCTCTGACTATTTAAACCAATCACCATGCTGAGAACCATTAAAAAAAGTTTCTCCACAATATTTTTGAAAATTAAGTCCAATTTCTGAGTCTCCCACAAAGTAGCAATTTGAACCACCAATATTTCAGTTCAGACAAAATTGTTTTATTAGTAGAACTTACATGAGTATTGGTACTAGAACACATAACAATCACATTTTTCTGACCCCTATCATTTTTAAGAGGATTAGGACACATAAATAGTTTCTTTATAAATCCCAGGGATTCCATTTCTGCAGCTTCTGCCTACCATTGTTTTTATAAATACCAATTCAGCTGGCATTTTTATAGTACACAGGGGCTCCAAATCTATAGTTTTAGCACTACCAATAATGTTCTGCTTTCCAAAGGCTCTTGGCAGTCTCATGATGTCCAGTGACCTACAACTCTGAAATCATGAGGCTGTGTTTTTATGACTTGTACTGGCCATTCCAATGCTGATGGAGAGCTGAGCAGGTTTTAGACCTATTATGTCTGAAGTAAAAACTGAAACCAAACATTTTTAGCTTGTGCTAGAGAAGACTTCATTTGCTAACAAGCAAAGTCAATGTTTAAGTTACAGATGGAGCTAAATCAAAGCCTCATATGTGAACATCCTTGTACTTAGGGAAATATGGATATAAATCCAATTCTTATCTCTATATTAGGGCAAAATAAAGTCTGGATTCAAACACCCTCAGCCATTTTGGCCCCGGGGATTAAGTAATATTTGGGGTCTTGCTGTTGTTTACATTAGGAAGAAAAATAGATGCTAGAGTCAAGTATTTCTTTGATGCAATCCTGTTTATTTACAAATAATTTACATAAAATCCTGTTTCCCTGAATATTGTAGGAATCAAACAGCAGGAGACAATTTCTTTGCTTGCAGTTCTGAACTCTATTTCAGCCAGCACTCTACCCAAAAATCTCCCTCTCTTTACTTTCTCTCAGGGCCTTTCCAGTCCTTGTCATGCTGTCCGCTTGGGTTACGCTACTTTTCTCTGCCTGTTTCTGACTGCAGACATACCCCTCCATTAAACAATGCCCATCAAAAACTCCTCTGCCCACAAAGCTCAGTTTCTGACCGGCCTTGCATGTGGACTATATATTGTTTCAGTCATCCTACCCCAGAAAGAGCTTAACTGCTTCTTACATTTATCCTGAAGGGAAGGTAGCTGTCATACTTACCCATTTCAACAAGGTTTTCACCCAATCTTCGCGAAATTTCAGATTTGGATTTAGACATTGCAGTGGAGTCTAGGGAAATTTATACTAATGTGGATATTGCTCTTGTTGGTGAAAAAGTAGAAAATGTTGGTCCCCAGAACCGTCAGTCTTTCATGACACTAATATACTCAATAAGAAAAAAAAGTGCACTCATCTCAGTATTTCACAATATGGAGGAGGCATGCATTACCTATCTGTTGGCCTAATCCAAAACTCACTGAAATCAATAGAAAAATTTCCACTGAATTAAGTGGGCTCAGATCAGGTCCTATCTTAACTGTTCCCTAACAGGATGAGTAAACGTTCTTTATTTTGATTGGTGTCACACAGGATTCCTGTAGATAAGTCAGTAAAATCCACTAGTCAAATGACAATTACCTAAACTAAAGTAAACCAACCATCAGCCCATCTCCTGCCACACACATATGGATACTAGGTACTGATCTTGTTTATTTACACAGCACATGTTATTATAGCTCTTCAGATCAAGTCACACAACACAGTAATGGTTTTAGAACTTTTGTTTTTCATGCAGCAAATTTAAGTTAATACAGCCAGTTATTTGCCCTGTCACATCCCTGCAATGAAAGAATATGTTAACATGCCACTTATGTCAAAATTAACAAGTGGTTAGATGGCGCCTGCTCACCTTGGGACTTTTCATTAAGAGGTGCAAACCCACATTTGGAGCTTACAACGTCTTTCAGTGAAATTCATTATGGGACTGTTGACAGTGTCAGCTCCTTGGACACTAATGGCTCTCTGACATTTGGCACACAGCTACATTGGTATCTGAAGAGAAAGGTCTGGACAGGCTATAAACTGACAAACATATTTATCAGCTCCTGGAATTCTGAACTGAGTCTCTAGTGGGGGGTCTTACCTTATGGACAACAGCAATGGCTCCCAGAGCCCTCTGACACCATTTCCCTGCACGCTTGGAGTCGGGTGGGGAGGGGGACACAGAATTGACTGGAAACTCCTGCTGATAGCAGTAGGGAGGCTTCTGTGTGGCCTGATATGGGCAAGCACTTTGCTGGGCCAATGCTGAGCCATGGCTGCTCAGCCTCTCAGTGGGAGGGGACAGCCTGACTTAGAGACAAGAAACTAGTTTTGGTTTCAGTGTTGAGGTTTCAGTTTGGGTCCTCAGACAGAAGCAGAACAGCACAGGGAGTCTCTGATTAACGCCCCCTCTCCACAAAGGGAGTCTTTGAACTGCTGTGGGATTTAGTGCATGGGTCAGGCAGTTCCAGCCCTGCAGAGACCTGCATCAAGAGGGGCAGAGATCTGCCCCTGCACCAGCTAGTGAGAGCCAGCTAAGACCCCCACAGGACTCCAGACCAGGGAGACAGGAGGGGACCCTACCCCAGTAGGGTAAGTAGCTCAGTAAGGAGACTCCTTCCTTTTGTTTAAGCTAGGCAACACTTCACAGTGTTGCAACACTTGTCTCCAGACTCATCGTCAGTGTACCACCCACCTTGGAAGGGGGTCGGGGGCATGTGTTGATTCATTAATGCTTAATGCTTATTAGTTAGCCCTTCACCCTTTCCTTTGCCAACCCCTATTTGCCTGTTCTCCGTAAAGTCCCTTGGTACACTTATTTTGGGCTGTATCAGTTCTTTGCTAGGGTTGCACTGATGTGCTTTATTGTTTCTTGAGTACTGTGTTTTATACTTGGTGCCAAGTAGTAGCATTATTCATTTTCCCAGGGGATAGCACCCCTTGTATCTCAGGCACAATGAGGAGACACCTTGGGTGGAGGCAGCAGGTGTCAGAAAAAGAACCCAGAACCCAACCAATGTGAGGAGATGGGAGAAGCCACTCCCCATAGCAAGCAGCAGGGAGGAGGTTAGAGCCATAATTCAGGAGAGGGGCCACAGATGGCTGCACTCCTAGGATTTAATTTACTAGAAGATTTTAATAGGCAAGTAGTGTCAGTTCAAAAGCCGTTGCTCTGCCTGGGAGCAGTGAGTCCAGTGTCACCTAGACAATCAGGCTTTACAGTAGAAGATAGGGAGCACCTTGCTTTGTGAGTGGAGCAAAGCAGGAGGCTTGGAGCCCTACAAACCCTTTATGGGAACATGAATCCTCTGTGAAACTCCAAAGGAACAGATTATGAGTGTTATCAACACTGTGAAGGTCTGGCGAAGAGTCACACCACACCACCAGCACCAGAACAGGGGGCCCCAGTGCCTTGATATAGTGCCCTGCAGTACTAAATGGCCACTAGAGTACTAAAGGAGGCGCTAACATCTGAAGTATAGCCATCCTCCAGGACAGTGGTTCAGGGTGTAGCAAGAATGGCCCCGCGCCTATGATTTTAATGCCAAGTTACAGCCTTTCCTAGCACAGGAAGGAAATACTCTAAGGGATTTAAAAGATTTGATGTCCGGGGATATTTCCCCCACATCCACAACCGACAATTGGTTCCAGCTAGTGGGACAACTTGTGGAGAAGTGGGTTCACCTGCCAATGATAGCAGCCACTGTAAGAAAGCTGGGTCTTTTATCTTAGGCCAGTAGTCCCCAAACTTTTCAGGGTTGCACCCCCCCCCCTTCCCTTACCTCACCTTCCACACACACCCTGGGACCTGGGGCTGGGAGAGGGACCGCAAATCCTGGGCCGGGGGGGAACAGGCAGAGGTAAGGGGGCTGCAGGTAGGGGCAAGTCTGGGGGTGGAGCTGAGAGAAGAGTCCGAGTGGGGACCGAGGCTGGGTGCAGGGCCAGGGCCGGGACTGGGGCTGGAGCCGGAGCTGGGAGCAGAGCTGTGTCCGGGCCATAGTGGGGGTCCAGCAGCCAAGGCCACAGCCAGGTGTGGAGCTGAAGCCAGGCCACAGTCGGGGGCCAAGTCTGGGGGCAGGGCCAGGCATGGGGCAGGGAGCTGGGGCCAATGCTGGGGGTGGGGCCGGAGCAGAGCTGGTGTCAGACTGGGGTTGGAGTCAGAGCTGGGGTCAGAGCTAGGTGGCATTCCCTCCCCACCACCGTGGGGCCTGGCCAGGCGCTGACGCGCCCCCTCCCCCCAAAAAATGTTCCTCCACACTCTCTATGGAGGCACGTCCCACAGTCTGGGGACCATTGGCTTAGGCAGTAGAGGCTGATGCCTTAAGAGCCAGAGGTCCCAGTTTCACTCTCTGCTGATGATGATCACTTGGTTTATAAGGCAGCTGTCATCCCCACCCTTCTCTATGGGTGTGAGACCTGGGTAACCTACAGACGACATCTCAAGCAGCTGGAGTGGTTCCAGCAGCACTGCCTCAGAAGGATTCTTAGAATCAGCTGGGAAGACCAATGCACAAACATCAGCGTTCTCTCTGCAGCCAACATCAGCAGTATAGAAGCGCAGGGCATGAAATACCAACTCCGCTGCTCTGGTCACTGTGTACGTATGCCTGACAGTCGCCTCCTAAAGCAAGTACTCTTCTCTCAGTTAAGAAAGGGAAGACGTGCTCACAGAGGGCAGTGGAAGGACATACTGAAAATACCCCTTATAAAAGGAGGCATCAACCCAACAAACTGGGAGGACTTGGCATGGAACAGAACACAGTAGTGCCACCCATACTCCAAGCCACAGCCCACTTTGAGGAGAACAGACGTGCTCATGAGACAGAGAAGCAGCAAAGGAGGAAAGAGGGCACAACACTGCAGCCCACTATTATGTCTCCTCCAAGATCACACCTGTCACTGTCATTTTCTGTGGGAAAATCTGCAGGGCACGAATTGGGCTTCTTAGCCACCTAAAAACCCATCAATGAACCCCTTTGGCAGACATCAACCTCACATCGAGGGATAGCCGAAGAAGAAGATCTGTTACAAGTGGTGCCCTGTATGGGGAATTGAACTAAAAAACCTCCAGCCTGTGGAATGTAAGCCAGGCCTGCTTGGTGTAGGCAACTATCACCTCTGTGGTGGATAGGCCACACATAGGTTAATAAGCCTGCCACTGTATTGGCTGAGAGCTGGGCCGTTTAGCACAGGAAATAGAGGCTGATGTATGAAGATCCAGAGGTCTCACATTTGATCCCTGCAGATGATGACTCAGCCAGGGGTGTCAGCATTAAGCAAACATTACAGCAAATGCTGTTTGTTTTTAACAAAAAATATTGCTAGTCCTCAGGATTACCAAAAATCGCTCTGCTTTTGCTCAGAATTTTACATTCAGCTGTAAAAGAGGAGAATGTTTACTTCCTTGTTAGCAAAGGAATGCATCATTGAGGGCAAATAATAGTGTGCATAGAAGTCTCTGAAACCCATGATAAACATTTAAGCTTCCTAATTACCAGATGGTACACAATTCTGAGCTAGCCCAAGGAAGTTCTTGAAGCTGCCAAATTCTGATTTAGGTAGCATAACAAGGCTCATAGCACTACTAATTGGGGCTGCAAATACTGTAACAGATAGAGACATAAAAATATTTCTCCTTTTAATGTTATTTTGTGGCATTCCATTGCCTGTGTTAACATTTGTTGTTAAAGTTTGAGCTTCAGCACTTTACCTGATGTCAGAATAAGAAGTTTCCATCTATTTACTATATCAAAGTATCTTCAAGATTAGAGTACACCTCTACCTCGATATAACGCTGTCCTCAGGAGCCAAAAAAATCTTACCATTATAGGTGAAACCACATTATATCAAACTTGCTTTGATCCCCTGGAGCACTGCTTTACCTCATTATATAAGAATTTGTGTTATATCGGGTCGCGTTATATTGGGGTAAAGGTGTATAGTATTAGTTAGCATGGTGCACATATGTCATAGAAGGAGTAACATGTCTAGATTTCATATTGCAAATGGTATATAATCATTTGAGTGTTTTGGTGTGAAAATGTGTTTCAATCATTTTGAAGATGTAGATAAAAAAATTGCTTTTTGAATATAGTAATACAAAAATGTTATCTGGGGTCCCAGTTCAGCAAGTTGCTTACACATATGCCTAATTTTTGGAACTATTTGTGTAGTTAGAGATAAGCACGTGCTTAAGTACATTGCTCATCAGGGCCTGAATTTGCAGACTTAAACAGTTACATACAAAAATAGAATTTTCATGTACATGAAAGTATTTTTGCATGACAGGTTTACAAATAAATACTGTTTGCATGTGCAAATGCTGTTATCTGAATTTAAGCTATTTTGAGAATGAGCCTTAATTTTTAAGTTAATTCTGATATTACTAAGCATCTGTGACACAAGGACAAGTATTGAAACAGAAGACATGGTTGTCATCTGCTTCTTTCACCTAAACACCATTTTTGTACTAAGTAGAATGACAATATGAATGGTTTTGGTAACGTGTGTTTTAAAAACTCTGATCTATCCATTAAAGTGCATCATAATACATACAATACCTCCTGCAAAATTAGCCAGACAAAAAACTGTTCTTTTTAAAAAATAAAATGAAAGCACCATTTCCTATCTTTGTAATTTTCCCAAATACCAGCTCTCTATTATCCAGCATGTACATAATGCCTCTAATCTCACATACTCAAAAAGATAGGACATTAGTCCCATCCATAACAATCTCTCTGGCTTGCCATTCATTTTGGGTTTTAGTTTAAAATTGTTATCTTTATTTTAAAACCCTTGTCTAGCCTTTCCTTTCTTCCCTATTTGCCTAGAAGAACTCTCCTCTCTCTCCTTGTACACAATCTCATTCCTTTGGGGGGGAAACGAGAACATTCTTCTCTGTAGCTTGTGCTATCTAAAACAGTCTTCCTGGGTCTGAAACTCCTCTCGTCCTGCTGGCCCATACATCCTAATGTCTCTGCTTTCACTTTTTGTTTTAGTTTTGTAATGGTGAATTCTATGTGTCATTTTGAAGCAGAGTTGCTTGGAAAGACAGTACAAAATGAGTTGTGTTTTCTTTGGATGCCACTAGAACCACTTGATGGAATCATCGCCTTATCACATTAAGTTGTGCTCCTATTTGAAGGAGGAACGACAAACCCTGCACACCTTGCTCACACAAGTCTCACATGGATTTGACTATATATGCACAGTAAAAAGATACACTACAAAATAAGTACCAAAGACAAGTGTTGTATAACAAAACAGAAAGGAGAGAGGAGTAGCTTTTTTATCATACTCTGTGACTGAAGACCTTCTATTTATAGTACATGAAGATCTCCATTTGATACACTTGGGGAATGATCTTGCAAACCCTACTTTGAAGTGAAGAGGAGTTCCATCTGGAGTTCTAGGATCAATCCAAAGGAAAATATTTAATAATGCATGCTGGAAAAGAAACAGCTTATAGGAGGCTGCCTCTTATAACTTATGCTTTCTTTTCCAGCATGCATTGCAGCTTAGCCTACAATTCCCAGAATGCCCTGCTGCTCTGAACTGGAACTTGGAATAGAACTAACTGGATCCATTGTAAGGTCTGAGGCCTTTTTCTGCAGTAAGCAGCAGCCACAGTAGGACAGCAGCAAGTCACATCCTCATGTTCCATCTAAATTGCATCAAAACAATACAATATCAGGATCTTAAGTAGGCCCTCCCATCCTAATACTACCTACCATCACCAGAAAAAGAAACAGCTCTTAAGATGTTTAAAGACAATGTTGTTTGATTGTATTCTGTCTGGCAAGGAGTCAGTTATCAACAGTTGTAATTGTGAAATCTCTGCTTTATTGTTTTGCCGTTATGGTCCCTACATCTCTATTGTTTATTTGTATGGTCTCTGTCTGATTCTTAATTGTTTCTGTCTGTTGCATAACAAATTTTGCTAGGTGTAAACCAGCTAAGATGGTGGGGTCTGATTACAAAACAGTTCTTTAACCAATGGGCTAGGATTGTGAAAAATGCTGTTTTTTAGTACTGTAGTTTAAAATGATTGATTAAGATATAGCTAAGAAGGACACAAGTTAAACTATATAAACTGGGGTCCAAAATGAAGTTCTTTGGAACCTAACTCCAGGACACAGTCCAAGGTCAGAGATGCCAGACCTCAACACCCTGCCAATCGTACTGTGCAGAAGCCAGAGTTCCCAGATGATCTAATCTTGACTGGCCACCAAAAAAAATTCATCTGCCTTATTGGGAATAGTGTGCTTAGCATGTGTATTCTGTTTTGGTAACTGTTAATAAATAGAGGTAAAGGATATTACTGTGTAAGGCTCTTTCACTGGTAAAAGGCCCCAGAAACCCGCATAAGGTTACGCCCTGAGCCCCTAGGAACTGGATAAGGGAGAGGGTGCCTAGATGAACTGGGTTATGCCGTGAGCCCATGGAAAAGTAAAGGTATGTGCCGGTAACACTATGCTTACCCTTACAGCAACACATCCCATAGGTGAAGCTTCTGCTTTGTCAGTTAGGTGTTGACTTATGCCCTGAAGCATGAAGATTTCCATTGCCTTTACTTATTATCCAACCTAAATGAGTAATCCTTTTCTGAATCCTGCTTGTGGTGTTCAGCGGTCACTCGGTGCTTAACATGCTTTCACATCAAGCCAGGCCTATGCTAACATTTTATTTTCTTTATTGACTGCCACTGCACATGAAGCAGAGGTTTACAACGAACTGCCCATACCAATGGCTCTGTCTTTTTCCTATGTGGCAGGGGTAGTCAAAAAAAACAAAATTTCCATCCAGTAGGAAATCTTGAGATTTTAAAATTTGGTTTTGCTCCAAATTGGGACGAAGTCTCAGTTTTTCATGAAAAAAATTCAAAATATTTTGTTTTGACCTTATCAAAATTTGTTTCAATTTTATCATATGCACTCAATGTAAATGTTTCAAATATTATAACGTAAGTCAAAATGAACCATTTCAACCTTAGCAAAATGAAATCTTGTGATAATTCCCCTTAAAAATTTCAACAAAAATAAATACATTCTCACAAAGTGTTTCCGTTTTTGTTGAATTTTCAACCAGCTACTGAGGTATTATAGTTAATTTATAAGGTGTATGAAAATATTCGTCCCAATATGCATTGCATTAATTTTTCAACACTGAGTGGAATACTAGTCCCTTTGAAGTCGATGGGAGTATTGAATTGACTTTAATGGGACCAGCATTTCACTCTTTGTATTCTGCCATTGTGTTGGTCAATGGCCTAGCTTGGTTAGGTCCCTCTGGACCAATTATTCTTACTCTTTGTTTTCTTCGTCAGTTTCTGATATATAACAGAACCCTAGAAGTTCAGAAATTTTATATCTTTGTAAATAGTTGGAGCAGAAAAAAGGCTATTGGAAATAAAAGTCATTTTATTTAGCTTAAACCTTTTGTTTTTGTGCATAATCAATAATTGGACTGAACCAGAGAACAAAACTAAAACTTAACTCTAGTACTCAGTTTTGCTCTAGCCTCAGTCTATGTCTGACTAAAGGCTGGGAGGTCTTAGGTTGCAATTCTGACACCAAGTCTTTCTAACATTGGGTCAAGACACTTAGGGCTAGACCCACAAAGGGGATCTAGGCTCAGCATTGCAATGCTTAACCCTGGTTACCCTGCCACCCAGTGGAATCCTAAGCCCCTGGTTAGGTGCCCAGGATCCCTATACAATGTATGGGGAGAGTTAGGCACCTAAGAATAGAATTCACAGAAGTTGAATGGGGAGCCATCTGAGCTAGCCAATAAGAAATGCTAAAGAGAGGGGTATGGCCTTAGGTATGAAAAAAAGCCCATCGTGTGGTATTGCACTGACATCCACATGAGTCTTTAGTAAGGTTGGAACCACAGGACTGGAGCACCCATGAGGAAAAAATGGTAGGTGCTGAGGAGGAGTGTGGGTGGGGCTTGGCGTGGGAGTGTGGGTGTAGGGAGTCCAGATGCAGGGACATGAGGCTTGGCAAGGGGGGTCTGGGTGTGTGTCAGAGGGGTCAGGATGCATGGGAGTTGGGCAGATGGAGGGCACCTCTCCATACACTGACCCCTCCCCCCATGGCTGGGGAGCAATGGGGGCATGAAGTGGGAGGGGGTATGGAACTTCCTGCACTTGGGGGAAGTTCCTGGAGATGAGTCTGACCGAGCTCCAGCCCTAGGAGTGGCCTGTGGAGGGGAAGAGGCAGTCCTGTCTCCCAGTCCCTCAGCCCAGCCAGAAGCAGCTGGATCCCGGCACACAGTAGGAGCCACCAGCCAAGGACATCCCCAGCCCTGGGCACACCACGATAGCGAGTGAGAGGGACAGAGAAAGCCCAGCCCCACCCCCCAAGGCAATAATTTACATCTCCCCTGGCTACTCGAACCAGACACACACACACACCCCTGATTGCTTCCCAGAAGGGGCATGTGAATCCATTTTTTTTCTTCTGGGAAAGAGTACAATCTGTGGGGGACATTAATTCTGTGCTTGTGCATTGGCGCAGAATTCCCCTAGGAGTAATAGTTCCAACCCCCTGTATTAGAAAAGAGGCTGGGTGGAATTAATAGCAAAATGTTTCCACCAAGCAATCTCTCCCTTTCAGCAGTGACCCATTTACACCTATAATAACTTTAAATAGCTTTAAGTGTTCTAATGGATAGGGAGTTGCATGTCCTGTTTTCTTAATGCCAGCCATTTTTGGATGTCATCTCTCCTTGAGCAAGCAATATGAGCAGGGTGCTGGACAACTCTTTAACAGTTGCAAAGTCAACATCAGGAGCTAGACTTTTACCAGGTTTAAATCAATATAGCTCCAGTTACCTTTTTTAATGTTTTGTTTCATGAAACTCTAAGACTCTTCTTTGAAAATCATAGCCATCCCTATCTCTTCCTGAAGCTAGGCATAGAAAAACATTGGGGCCCAGAGCTTCAAAGATATTTAGGCACCTAAATCCCATTGATTTGAGGATCTGGGTCAGGTTGTCTGAGTCTCATCTCCCAAGTTTGGAATGAAGTGCCATATAACTTGGCATTTTGGAAGGAGATTTTCTAAGGCACAAATTGGAATTAGGCACCCAAGGCCCACTGATTTTCAATGGGAATTGGGCAGCTAAGTCCCCTTTGTGCTTTTTCAAATCTCTTCCCTGTTCCTTGGGATTTGAAATTTTACTTGAGAATTTTGATTGGCTAATTTTGAGAGGAGATCTCTCACTACCCTGCTTTGAAAATTGGTTGGGCAACATGTAAAAATGATTATATTCGCAGTCTGGACAAAACGCTGCATCCATCCTGAGACATATGCTTACTGAATGGTGGTACTATGTCTGAGAAAGGTAACTATAATGCTTTTGCACTTTTTTCTGACAGTTTAAACTATCTGACATTTTTAGGTCTGCCAAAGTGGGTTACATAGCTCCTAAGAAGTGGTTTTCCCCCTGGATTTTCATTGATTTCTGGTATTGGGTAGGCCAGAAATGCTGCTAAAGTTGCCTCTTCTCTTACTATTTTGGAATTTAATCAGATAGTATCATAAGAATGGCCATACTGGGTCAGATAAAAGGTCCATCTAGCCCAGTATCCCGTCTTCCAAGAGTGACCAATGCCAGGTGCCCCAGAGGGAATGAACAGAACAGGTAATCATCAAGTGATCCATGCCCTATCGCCCATTCACAGCTTCTGGCAAACAGAGGCTAGGGACACCATTCCTGCCCATCCTGTAATGGGGTAATTTAGAAAAATGTTAAAGGACCCCTACTAAAGAAGACACAGGCACAGATTATCCCCGAGTCAGGATCTGTCACCTGCTGGTTTTACTGTGAAAGACTAATAAGGAACAAATTAAACAAGCTAGAAAGTGGTTTATTAAATATGGGGTAAGTAGATACATAAAGATATGACTCGGAGGTTTGTGAGGGCGTGAAGCCCAGACCCCTTTTCCCCTAAGGTATAATATATGGAGACGTTTGTACTTTACAGATCAAAATCATCCAGAAAGGGTTTCCTCTGGTTTTCTGCCTTGATTCTGGGAGGTTAGATCTGGACCTGCCACTGTGTTCAGCAGCGGCGGCTCCAGGCACCAGTGCTCCAAGCGCGTGCCTGGGGCGGCAAGCTGCGGGAGGCACCCTGCTGGCCCCTGTGAGGACGGCAGTCAGGCAGCCTTCTGCGGCTTGCCTGTGGGAGGTCCGCTGGTCCTGCGGATTCAGCGGCAATTCGGCAGCGGGTACGCTGAAGCCGCGGGACTGGCGGAGCTCCCACAGGCATGCCGCCGAAGGCAGCCTGCTTGCCGTGCTTGGGGCGGCAAAAAAGCTAGAGCTGCCCCTGGTGTTCAGGGATGTCAGGAAGCACAGGAGGAACTCAGACCAACAGCAGCCGGATCAGGACTGAGATCACGATCAGGAGGTAGGTAATAGAGACATTGCCTCTCAGAGCTGTCTCCTTCTCTCCGCACATGCATTGAACATTAACTGCACTGACTTGCATGCGAGCTGTCCCATCCTCCAGAGTCTGCGCGCACAGGGTTACTATACCCCTTTCACGTTGGGGCAGCTTGTTAAAGAAAGGGTTTCCAAACACCCATCACAAATAAACCAAATAACTTTACAATCCTGGCTAATAGCCATTGATGAACCTATCCTCCATGAATTTATCTAGCTCATTTTTGAACCCTAACTACCAAACTAATCACCTCAAACTAGTATGATCACTACTTGAAAGTGTGCTCAATGTTGTTATTCACTGATGCTGACAGAACAGGTTGGATTTTTTATTAGGAATAATGTATAGTTACTCTTTAAAATTTTATTTGAGCAGATGACCAAAGAGCATAATGCCTGAAACTTGTTTCTTCTTACATTTTATTTATTTAGGGTGTCAGAAGTAATACACAAAAGTAGCCTTTTTAATCTGTGAGGGGAAACTTTCCTTCACTCACTCAAAGGCACTTGCATAAGTGAGATCTTCTGGTCCTGTGTGTTAGTAGAGACTGGTTGTAATCTAATAATGTTTTCTTTCTGTCTCTGAGTTACAACTGGCTGGAAATTAGCTAAATAATTTCTCTCTTGCTCTCTCTCTGCCTTCATTAGCTTAATAAGAAAAAATAACTGTGGCTGAAAAAACAAAAAGAAAAAATCTTCTGGCACAATTTATTCATAGATAATAAGAAACGGTGACCCATCTAACTATTATTACTGAAGGCAACATGACCTTGTTTCTAGTTTGGGAATGGAATTAGGAGAGGACTAAATCTAGGTATCGAGATGTTTCCAGTAGTGTTGGTCACTGTGTACAATCTATGTAAGATACAGGGCAGTAAGTAAAATGAAGCAACATAGCAATGGTACTGTGACATACCTGGATTTTAATTCTTTTTGTTAATGATCATTTCTTGGGGAATTCAAAACATCATGAGAAGAGGGGTTTATCTTTAGCCAAAAAGAAGGCTGAGCTGAGTAAAGGTATGGGAATCAAGGGAAGCATGAGCTACATCTTTAAGGATTCTTTGCTTGTGTCTATTCTTCGCAGTGTGCACAAAAATGACTACAGCTTATAACAATAAGTGTTAGCTAGTGCTTATAATGCTTTCAGTCCATGACTGTTCAATTACTGTTAGTCATTTCAATCAATCCTGTGGGTGAGATCATTGTAAACCAAAGCATTGGGTTAGCCAAAGAAAAAATCACAGAGTTTAAGGCCAAAAGTGACCACCAGATCATCTAGCGACATTTGAGCTCCTGTAGAGCACAGGCCACCAACATCACCCAGCCACCTACACCTTAACCCAAGAACTGGCATTAGACCAAGATATTACGATCCTCAGGAGATTAAACTATTGTGTGCCACAGGCAGAGAATAGGAGGGAGTGAGGTGCACCAATGCCCAAGGGAATTTGATTAAGTGAGATATACCCAGATGATCCTAGCCAGCAACCCTGGCTCCAAACTGCAGAAAAGGCAACCTCTCCCCACCCCAGTCACTGGGAGAGCTAACCATGGTATCAGAGAAGGGATGGACCTAGAAGATATAAATATGGAATACCATGCAGTCAGACCTATCTCTCCAGTTGCTATCACCCATTATGACACAGAGATCTAGATGAGATTTCAAAAAAGAGACTAAGGCTATGTCTACACTAGAGAGCTTACAGCAGCACCGCTGTACCAATGCAGCTGCAGCTGTAAGATCTCTCGTGTAGCCGCTCTATGCCGACGGGAGAGAGCTCTCCCATTGACATAATTAAATCAACCCCAACAAGTGGTGGAAGCTATGTCAGTGGGAGAAGCTCCCTTCTGCCAACATAGCACTGTTTACACCAGCGCTTATGTTGGTGTAACCTATGTTGCTCAGGAGTGTGGTTTTTTCACACCCCTAGCAACATAAGTTATACCAACCTAAGTGGTAGCGTAGACATAGCCTAAGTGTACAAGTTTCAATACAATTCAGTAATAATCCCTTGGAATTGTGTTTTCTGGAAGCATTACCAAAACCTTGCAACTAGTGCAATGTGTTTTCTGCATAATCCACTTTTTTCATGTTTCCTCTAAGAAATGTTTTAGCCTTGCAAATAGGATGAAGTAAATGTTGTAAGGTCACATCTTCAGCTGTTGCAAATTAGCATAGATGACTTTCTCACCCCCTGCTTCTTTATCCAGACTGATTCATCCATTAATCTTCCAAGGAAAAAAACAACCTTAAGAACATTTGTATGATTCTTCAGCAAGTATAACATTTGTATATCATACAAAAATTACTACGCGCTGATATCTTTCCCCACTAAGGCAGTTCAGGTGATTTAAATAAATAACCAAGTCAAAACACAAATTTGATTATTAGAGTTCTATTTTACAACTTAAGAGCTACATTGATTTTTCATTACAAGGCAGGGCAATGCACATAATGCAGAGAATAACACCTCTATTTAAACACATGTACATATATACAGTACACTAGCAAAATGTGAACACAAATACACTTTCTTTTTTTTTTAGAATGAGAAGAACTCATGGGGTCAAGTCCGTTCACTCATCTTTTTCAACATTTCCCCAGATGATACTATGAAGTTACTGAATAACCCTATGTTTATTTTAAATAACTGAAAGATGCTTTACCATTCACGTATGATTTTGAACAGGGTTTTTGGATTGCTTTCCAAACATTTCAATTGTCGTCTTTCACATACCATATTATTTAAATTATAGTTATACATTGTTAATGCCATATGAAGGACGAAATCCATTTCATATATATCCTATGGCTCTCTGATCCACAATGTGGAACCTAATTGTGTATTCTCTGCACACTGCACAGAACCTCAAGTTAAGAATTCTTCATAGAGGAGGGCAGATATGCAGTAGAATGTAGATCCACATTGAGATTTTAGAGACTAGAATTTTGCCCTTAGTACATTAGGCATAGCTCAGGGTAAAATTCACTATCTCTTTGAATGTTAGATTATTTAGAAAGGAGTACAGCCACTTAGGCAAAGTTTAACTAAAGAATTATGAGCTAGGTTTTCAGAGTTGGGAATGTGCAGTCGTTGCAGGTGCCTGGCTTACGTCTGCAAATCACAGATGTGCACATACAAATCAAATCACAGAAGTGTAGGACTGGAAGGGACCTCAATAGGTCATCTACTCCAGTAGCCTGAACTCAAAGACTAAGTAATAAGTAGACCATTCCTAACAGGTATTTGTCTAACCTGTACTTAAAAACCTCCAATGACGAAGATTCCACAACCTGTTCAGGCAATTTATTCCACTACTTAACTACCCTGACAGTTAGGAAGATTTTCCTAATGTCCAACCTAAACCACTCTTGCTGAAATTTAAGCCCATTGCATCTTGTCCTACCGTGAAAGGTTAAAGAAAACAATTTTTCACCCACCTCTTTGTAACAGCCTTTAATGAAAACTGTTTATTTTTATTTGAAAACTGTTATCATGTTCCCCCCTCAGTCTTCTCTTCCCAAGACTAAACAAACCCAATTTTTCTTCTAGGTAAGGATAAAAGTTAGAAAAAACAGGGTGATATCATGACAGGAGCCTATAGACCACCTAACCAAGAAGAGGTGGATGAGGTTTTTTTAAACAACTAACAATCATCCAAAGCACAGGACTTGGTGGTGATGGGGGACTTCAACTACCCAGACATCTGTTAAGAAAATAATACAGCAGGGCACAGATTATCCAAAAAAGTCCTTGGCATGCATTGGAGACAAATTTTATTACAGAAGGTGGAGAAAGCAACCAGGGGAGAGGTTGTTCTAGATTTGATTTTTGACAAATAGGGAGGAACTGGTTGTGAATTAAAAAGTGGAAGGCAGCTTGGGTGAAAGTGATCATGAAATGATAGAGTTCATGATTCTAAGGAATGGTAGGAGGGAATACAGCAGAATAAAAATAATGGATTTCAAGAAGAAAGACTTTAGCAAACTCAGGGAGTTGGTAGGTAAGATCCCATGGGAAGAAAATCTAAGGGGAGAAACAGTTTGAGAGAGTTAGCAGGTTTTTGAAAAAGACATTGTTAAGGGCACAAGAGTAAACTATCCCAGTGCATAGGAAAGATAAGAGGTATGTCAAGAGACCACCCTGGCTTATTCAGGAGATCTTCAATTATTTGAAACTCAGAAAGGCGTCCTACAGAAACTATGTCAAATTAGGAAGGTTGAATATAAATAACTCAAGCATGTAGGAACAAAATTTAAAAAGGCCAAGCTATATCTTGACTTTGGTAAGGCTTTTGATACTGTCTTGTGTGACCTTCTCATAAACAAACTAGGAAAATATAGCCTAAATGGAGCTACTATAAGGTGCCCGAATAACTGGTTGGAAAATCGTTCCCAGAAAGTAGTTATCAGTGGCTCACAGTCAAGCTGGAAGGACAGATCAAGTGGTGTCCCACAGGGATCAGTTCTGGATCCGGTTCTGTTCAATATTGTCATTGGTGATTTAGATAGTGGCATAGAGAGTACACTTATAATGTTTGCAGATGACACCAAGCCAGGAGGGATTGCAAGTGCTTTGGAGGATAAGATTAAAATTCAAAATGATCTGAATAAACTGGAGAAATGGTCTGAAGTAAATAGGATGAAATTCAATAAGGACAAATGCAAAGCACTCCACTTAGGAAGGCACAATCAATTGCACACATACAAAATGGGAAATGACTGCCTAGGAAAGAGTACTGCGAAAACGAATCTGGAGGTCAGAGTGGATCACAAGCTAAATATGAGTCAACAGTGTAATATTGTTGCAAAAAAAGCAAATATCATTCTGGGATGTATTAGCAGGAGTTTTGTAAGCAAGACATGAGAAGTAATTCTTCCACTCTACTCCATGCTGATAAGGCCTCAGCTGGAGCATTGGGTCCAGTTCTGGATGCCACATTTCAGGGGACAAATTGGAGAAAGTCCAGAGGAGAGCAACAAAAATGATTAAATTTTGGCCATATAGGCACAATCAGAAAGTGCTAGATTTAACCAGATACTGTGGCCAATATTTTCAAGAATAGGTCCCTAAAGTTAGGATTCTAAATACTTAAGTGCCTAAGTAAGTGGCATGAATTTCAAAAGTGCTGGGCACCTAGCAGTCTGTGGACTCTGCACTCACTTAGGTACCTAAATATGAACGTAGGAGCCTACATTTAGGCACCCATTATTGAAAATATTGGCATGTGTATCTTTATTTAAAATCATACATGTCTGCTTGGAGTTAAGAGGCAGCTTTAGGCACCAACAAAACAGCCTCTAGTTGAATTGCACTGTAAACTATGATGGTGACCTCAAGTCTTTACCATGAGTGATGAAAATGATGAAACAGTTGGTGTTCACTTGGTGTCTAATTCTGCTCCCAATGAACACAACAGCAACACTCCTATTAACTTCAATGGGAGTAAGATTAAGATCCTAGATGGTGTAGTTGTTCTAGTAGTTAAAAGCACATGGGTGGGAGACGATGTTCCGTAGTTTAGTCTCAGTTCTACCATAAACTTACCTTATAACCTTGGGCAAGTCACTTAAGTTCTCTTTGCCTTGGCTTCTATGCGTTTATTGAAAAATGGAGGTAGTATTACTTACTCAATGTATAAGACTCTTTTGAGGCTAAATGTATCAATGTGACTAAATGTGTAATGAGAGCTTTCTCTAGCCAGTGCCATAGTGTGTACTTATAAATACAATTAACTCTCATTGATTTTTGTGTCAATTTATTACATTTTTAGTAACCAGTCATCGTATACAGTCTTTGCTTTTTAAAATTTGCTTAAATGGTGTATAGATCAAAGCCAGCTAACATATGGGATAGCTCAGTGGTTTGAGCATTGGCCTGCTAAACCCAGGGTTGTGAGCTCAGACCTTGAGGGGGCCACTTAGGGATCTGGGGCAAAATCAGTACTTGGTCCTGCTAGTGAAGGCAGGGGGCTGGACTCGATGACCTTTCAAAGTCCCTTCCAGTTCTAGGAGATAAGATATCGCCATTAATTTTTTTTTATATAATAATTTTAGCCATGCCTATTTGCTCTTTTACTGTTGGGTCTTGTGTTATATTGTTTTTTTAACGATTTAATGACCAGTCAAGAATTATTTGCATTTTTCTAGCATTTTGCTGAAAAACAAGTTGTTGAAAGGCATACTGGAATATCCACAATCAATAAATATACATCTTTTGGAGAATCACATATAAAAACAGTACGCATCGTATGTGACTTAACATGTGCTAAAATATATTAAGGATTATCTTTAAATCTTGATTTTTTTTTAAACATTGAAAATTTTCACAATACACAGACACAATAAAATCATTTTGGTCAGAAGTCAGATCATGCTTAAACTGGATCTCCACAATACAGACGAATGTATGTTATTTCACACAAAGTAGTTAATGAGAATTTTGATTTCATAGCTCTGCCATGTTTTGTAGTCTCAGAACTGATACTATTCATTGTAAGGCAGCAAAATAAGTTAAGATGCCTTCTTTTTGTTTCTGAAGCA
Organism: Malaclemys terrapin pileata; assembly: GCF_027887155.1. Taxonomy (NCBI): domain Eukaryota; kingdom Metazoa; phylum Chordata; order Testudines; family Emydidae; genus Malaclemys; species Malaclemys terrapin. The sequence goes on along the minus strand of NC_071506.1, from coordinate 68,934,931 downwards.
AAGATTTTTAGGTCAAAACAGAGTTTCTGCCATAACCTGATTTAGTGTTACCACCAAATGTTGCTTGGTATAGACTAGATGGTGGCAGATATACGCTATAAGAAGAACAGTTCAATTTTTTTCTTGTCCAGAGTCACCTGATACAATATGAAGCACTTCCTACCTTGCTGAAAGTGGGTATTTTACCACTTGCTCAGCTCCACTGTAAATATGGTTCCAAAATCTGGCAGTCTTCTTTTTTCTTTGAGCTTATTTTGGGGAATTCCCTGTCCTAAGCAAATAACGTATTGTAGTTCAAACTATGAGAATTCCTAAGTATTATCAAAAATGTCTCAAACCACAGTGGTTATTTGAGTTAGTCCAAGATCATTTGATTCTCCTCTTCCTTGAGGACAGTAAGATGACATCTCCACGACTAGTCATACTGGTTTGTTTGTCCCATCCACTTCCCTCAGGTAAGCAGGGTCTTGGACTGTGTTTCTGACTCTGCTGGTGCTCTGCCTGTCCATCCTCATCTTAAAGGGAAAGCAGAAGTCCTTGAAACAGCGCTTGAAGTTTTCATCCAAAAAAGCATACAAGATAGGATTTAGACTGCTGTTGGTGTAACCCAAAGCAATACAGAAATAATAGCTGGAGATTGCTGCAGTGCTATGGGGCACATCCCCTAGTGCCTCAACCAGCACAAAAATGTGAATGGGAGTCCAACAGATAATGAAAACTGCCACAACGACAAGCACCAATCTGGTGATCCGACGAAGGTTTCGGTCTTTTTCTCGAGACCCTGAGAGAAGTCGTACGCTCTTCAAGCGCAGGATCATCAGGGTATAGCAAACAATGATAATGAGAACTGGAATAACAAATGCAAAGACAAAGACGCAGATTTTCATGAAGATGTCCCACCACAGATAATCAGTGTCTGGAAACTGCAAAGAACATTCAGTACTAGCAGTATCTATAAATGGAAGAGGCAAGAAGAAGAAGAAAATTGCTTTATTATTAGACATTCCAACCTATATCTGTATTACAGTATAAGCTTGCAAAAGTGATTACCATGTAATGTGATACAAATAAATGGAGTTATCATTAAATCACTCCAATAATTGCTTTCAGTTGTCATTGAAACTAGTTTTCCACTGCTGTCTTTCAGGACTAGTTGAAGAATATTTTAAAATGTATTACATTACATACAAACTTTTGTGCACAAGAGTGGCATAAAACCTACAGAGGCACAAAAATACAATCTATAGAGATGCACTGAATAGTTGTTAGGCTCTGGATCTCAATTTGATTTGAGGCCAGGTTCCATGCAGTGGCAGAGCCAGGTTTTGCAACTGAGGGAGGGGCAATGGGTTGTTGGTGAACTGGAGGCCTCACACTCGCTGGGAAGCAATGGTCCTGTCCCACAGGACTAGGTCTGGCTCTTCACTCCGGCCATTGGAGCCTGGTGCCTGGAGCCGCAGCACCATTCAGGTTTGGCCCGGCCACCTCTCCATCATGATGGAGGTTTGTGTGGGCCAAATTTAAGTGAGTGGCATTGTGACATTGCACATGGGTGTCACAACACGTGGAGCGAGGAGCTGGGCCCAGCTCCACAGGACAGGAACTGCCTCTGCCAAGTGAGAGTGGGATGGACTCAAAGCTGATACACATACATCCAAAGGCTAGCAGGGGCGGTGGAGTCACACACACACACACACACACACACCCCTCCTTATTAGCTCCACCACCGGTTCAACTGAGTTGAAATCTTGTAGCTGCTTTTATGCTATTTCCACAAAAAAAGGCTAGATTTCTGCCTTCCTGAATGGTGGAAATCTCATGAGGTTAGCTGATCTCGTGAGATTTCTGCCATCATGAGACAATCTTGCAATGAGACAATTAGTTTGCAGAAATGTTTTCCCACATGCTTTCTTCAGTGCAAACGCTATGCAGTCTAAGTGCTGCAATCCCTTGGAAATAATATCTTTTTTTAAATGAATCATAGGTAAAGCAAACTGGTATACACAGAGTCTAACTGAGTTGCTCCTTTTGCAGAACACTTCATTGAGAATTCTGTCTGAGTAGGGACTGCAGGATTTGACCCCATTAACATCAGTTCACTTCTGTTCTTGCTATAATTTTATGAATGGGGGTCACATGCTGACATTTTATTTTATGTTCTAGTCTTACTTCATCATACAGGAGGCTTGTAGTCAGTGTGATATTCTTAAGTTCACTTGCTTATGTCAGTGTAGTATTCCATCATATAAACCAAGACACAAGATAAATGGGAAAACAAGACAAAGGGTCAGATTCTCCACTATTGTTTACTGGGTATTTTTCACTATGACTGGTAGTTTGGCTTTCATTCCTGTCTGTGGAATCCATGTGCCTACTAGGGAGATATCTCTTTACGAGATCTATTGAGGGGTGGATAGGAGTGAGCTGGGTCTGGGTCACTGTTGCTAGGCAGATGCACAATTAGCACTCCACATCCAGAAGTTTCTGGAGTTGGGTGTGGTAGTTTGGGGTATGCTCAATAGAATCCCTAGCTGCTGGAGTCAGACTCCATGAGGGAAAGCAATCAGGGCAGCTGCTATACAAAAGGCCATGTGTCCTGTGTGGGCTGGGAGAAGCTGAGCCCAGGAGAAGGAAGCGGGGTATTTTCCTAGGTCTGAATTATTTTGCAGCAGGTTAGTGATATTGTTAACCCTCCAGAAGAGAAGCATGGGCAATGTTAATTATAGAAAGGGAAAATCGGGAGGGAAAACTCATTTCTTTTATTTTAATTGAATATTTTGAATGTTGTTCAAATTTTGAATGTAGTTAAATTGTCTCAACTAATATGATTCACCAACTTTTCTTTTATTTAAATGTGATGATGGAGAAAAAGTCATTTTACTTTCTCATTTTTTGCATTTTTCTTGTAACAGTTTTTTTTTTTTAAATCTATATACTTAACTGAGTGGTTGGTTAATCAGTTAGCTGACTGGCTAACTGTGATTTCAGCACAGGAAGGGGAAGAGTCTGCATGGATTCCAGTTGAAGATTCTTACAAGCAAGTGGAAGGAAGATGTTGCTTTGGACTCAGCAGATTTATAGATTTGAGTTTCAAAGACTCTGATACTCGGGTGAACTCAACCTAAGCTTTTTGGGAACTCTGAGGCCTGGTCTACACTAACTCCCCAATTCGAACTAAGGTACGCAACTTCAGCTACGTGAATAACGTAGCTGAAGTCGACGTACCTTAGTTCGAACTTACCACGGTCCAGACACGGCAGGCAGGCTCCCCCGTCGACGCCGCGTACTCCTCGCACCAAGCAGGATTACCGGAGTCGACGGGGAGCACTTCTGGGTTCGATTTATCGCGTCCAGACAAGACGCGATAAATTGAACCCAGAAGTTCGATTGCCTGCCGCCGAACCAGCGTGCAAGTATAGACAAGCGCTTAGTTTCTTCTCACTGTGTTTCTGCGGGGACTGACCTGTTTAGATTTAATTTGTTTTCTTTATTTACATTTATGTATAATAGTGAAGATAATGTATATGGACTATAAAATAGCCATCTTATAAACATAAAATAGCCATCTTATAAACTCTGTATGTGTGTATATATATATCTCCTCAATATATGTTCCACTCTATATGCATCCGAAGAAGTGGGCAGTAGCCCACGAAAGCTTATGCTCTAATAAATTTGTTAGTCTCTAAGGTGCCACAAGTACTCCTGTTCTTATAAACATTGTTATTATTATTTATTATGTTTCTTTAATCATAAGACTTTATACAGTTGGTACTTAATTAAGTTCATTCCTTTTGGTCTTTTGGGGACTTGAATGTGGGGAGGCTGACCCTGTGCAATCCTTACTGAAAATCCTTAGAGACTAATTCTAAGTCTCCAGCTGCTTTTCTGTGGTAGTTGGGTTTTTTTAGGCATTGGAAAAGGGCAATGAAGTGAACTTTAGCCCACCCAAAGGTTACATATGTTCATATTCATTTTCCTCCATTAGAATCATTCTTCTTCTGCAAAGTGTTATGCATTGGCATTTACTGGATCAGGATTCAAAAGGAGCCAAGATTCAATATATTATTTGTACAGCATTGTTTCTTAACAATCTACAACAGACTATTCACTAGGATTGGTCAGAGAAACTTTGATGGAACCATATTCTGTCAAAATATGCAGTTCTGTCAAAATCAAAACACTTAATGAAATTAGGTCAATTTTGTTGCAAATTCATTTACCAAAAAATTGAAGGGAAAAAACTTCTGAAAGTGTTGATACATCCTATTTTAACATTTTTGGATGAAACTTTTTGATTTTTCATTTTGAAATGACTTTTTTCAAAATTATGTAACTTGTATTGTGTTATATATTCTATAATATTTACAAGAATAGATGTATAAATATAAAATACTCAATTTAATGTTGTCAAATTTTGATTGATCTGAAACTAATTTTTTTCAGAATTTTTCTTCATGGAGAATTTTGAAATTTTCAGGATTTGTTCCAATTCTGAATAAAGCCAAATTTCAAAATCTTTTGTGAAACAGCTCTTCCTCCGTCCTCTCAGTTCTAGTATTCACCACATCTTTGATATTGTATTGCATGTTTTTGCAAGATAAATTACAGCAAATATTTGATTTAGATGTCAACTCAGTTCTTTTTACACTCTCTTAATTAATAAATGTGACAGCTTTATGGAGTCTGGGAACAAGTGTCTATATTTTTTAGCTATCTCATTTTTGTGCAATGCAATTAATGCATTTCTTAAGTAGCAGAAAGCACAATATAGACCTCCCTCACACTGTCTGTATTTAAAGAAAGAGGTGGTTCTCCAAAGAAACAAAAAAATGCAAAGGAGAATTTGATATTAGATTTAGCTTTCATTTTTGGGAAAAGTTTCTAGACCTTCTCCTTGTAGCAAAAGAGCAAAATGATGTTAAAATGATCATTACCCTTGAAAACATGTCCCTGCATTTCCTAATGATCTCAGATTATTCACAATGTCCTCATGGTCATCCAGAGCGGTCATTGTGTAGGTCTTGAAAACCATAGCAAGTCCCTGGATTTGTTATTTTGAAGCAGTATCACAGTTAATGCATTATTGTGGGGGGAGGGAGCTGAGAAAGAAGGTGGAAGCAAAATATTTTTTTAAACTTGGAAACATGCTAAGACTGGCCCTGTTTAAAGGCTATAGCACAAAAGTTCCCTGTTAACCCCAATGGCATTCAAAAACATTTCTTTTTTTCCTGGAACAAAACAAAATTTCAAAGTCATGAAACTCCCTCCAAAAAAAAAAAAAAAAATCCAAAAAAGTTCCTGCACATTTGTAATTATTAACTTAACAAACCTATTAGAGCAACATTTGGAAGATATTCAATTTACACATTTCCTTTTTCATGTTTCTATGAGTTTTGTGCATGTGAATTTCAAAGCTGCTATTTTCAGATCTTTGAACTTCTAATAGGTTAAAGTCTTCTAGGTTGAAATTTAAAGAACTGGTAAAACCAATTACTTACCAAATTAGCTTTGAATATATAGACAGTAAGTAGTTCAGTAAGAACATGGACACTTATCAGTAATCCACATTCCTTTAATTTTAAATTAAAAATTACTTCAGTTACTCAAAAAAGTGCAGAATATTGTACATTGTTGTGGATTTAGATCCAGTATCGTCTTTTTAAATTTTTCAATTACATAATAAGAAACTGTTGGAATTGACTCAGATTCCACCCTAGCTAAATATATTTTAGTAAAATATTTACTATAACTTACCCAAGGTCCCCACAATGGCAGGGGAATGGTAAAGTAAAATAAACCCAGAAAATCCTGGCAAATGACCCACAGCCACACAGGTGAAAATCCCCCATGGTCACTGCCAGACTGACCTGGGGGAAAATTCCTTCCTGACCCCACATATGGCTAGCAGTTAGATGCTGAGCATGTGAGCAAGGACCAGCCAGCCAAGCAACTAAGGTTGCCAACTTGGTAATATTTAAAAGCCGGACACTCCAGCAGTAGCCCATGAAAGCTTATACTCAAATAAATTTGTTAATCTAAGGTGCCACAAGTACTCCTGTTCTTTTTGTGGATACAGACTAACACAGCTGCTACTCTGAAACCTTAGGAACATAAGACATAATCCAGAAATAAGACCCAGGGCTATTGAGACCTACCCCCCACCATCACAAGAAACCCTGTTGCACAAACACACTCATAAATTTGTCCATCTCCCTCTCAAAACGAAGTTGTTTGCCCTCACAATTCCTAGTGGGAAGCTGTTCCAGAACCTCACCTCTGTGATGGTTAGAAACCTTTTTCTAATTTCCAGCCTGAATTTGTTCATGGCCAGTTTGCAGGACCAGGGCCTTGGAAGAAACTAGAATTCCACATTTTTTAAAAAGAGATTGGTCTGTCAGTAAAGGAGAAACTCTACTAAGGTCAGACATACCAAGCTTATGCTGCAGGAAGAAAGTGTTAGCAAATACACTGTTGGGAATAATCCTGCATTAGGAGAACTAGATGGGCTAGACAATCTAAGAGAATAATTTTTAGAGATGGGCCAGGTTATTTGATGCTCAGACGTTAAATTGACCACACAGGGTCCTACCCAGAAATACTTTTCCCCACTGGAGAATTAGAGGTTAAACCTGAGCTTTGGTTGGAAGTGAAAAAAGTAGCATGGTCACTTCATCCTCAGGGCCATCCCTAGGGGGTTGCGGAGTCAGGACAGAAGTGACGAATCCGTCACTTCCGGGACCGACCCGTCACTTCTGGGACCGAACGTGCCGACCAATCGCACCGGACCGTGGGGCCCCAAAGCACAGGGCCTGCAGCAGTCGCCCCGATTCACCATACCCAAGGGATGTCTCTGTTCATCCTACTCCCGATTTATTTGTTGAATTCAAATAAGCACCAGACAATATAGTTGGCTGTAATTACTCAAATGAGGCTGACGATTAGAAATGCAGGGGTTTTGCAGTCAGCACCGAAGTGTATTTGCAAATAGTGCTCAATCTCACTATGCACAATTATCAGTCTCCAGTTTCAGGAGGAAGAAGCTCACTCACATGATTCAGCAAGATACTTAGGTACATGACTAACCCTTAAGTACCTCTACCCCATTGTAGTGAATAGGATTACTGCTGTGCTTAAAAAGCTATGCACATTCCTAGGTACCTTGCTGACTTAAGTGTTTCACATCTTTAAAAATATTATATAAGCAAGCCAGACAACTATGCTTCCCAGCTGAGGATACCTGAAAGGGACTCTTTCCAGAGCCCGTTATTGCTTTATTGAGACTGTTGATGCTTTATTAGTCAAAAAAGTTCCTGCAAAGCAGTGGTTCTCAAACTAGTTACCATTGTGGGCCACATCCAATACTAGTTTGTTTGTGTTTGAGGGTTACTTGCTGTGTGCTGAGCTTGTGTTTGTCAGTCTGTTTGTTTGTTTTGGTTGTTTGAAGGACCGTGTGCTGTGGCTGGCAGTTGGAAGGTTTGAAAGCTAGAAGCCTCTGGTAAGTGGCTGAGCCTTCATCAGTGGGCGGGGCATTCATACAGGCCAGGGCTTTATAAAGCAGCGCACAAGCGACCAGGGAGCTTTGCGACCAGGGGCTGCTAACAGGGAGTTTCGCAAGGGAGTTAGGAAGGGGGCAAGGGTCCCTTGCCAGTTCCATCTGTTTTCTCTTGATTCCCCTTAATACCTATAAAGCAACTACATTCATAACTTTTTGCTTAAACAACCCTTTCAGCTGACAGGGGGCTGCAGACAGGAGTTTGACAGAGGGAGGCTTACGATGGTTAGGAAGACCCGCAACACCTGTGCCAGCACTGCTACTGTCTCCTCCACCTGTGCCTGTAGCCAGACAGAGTGCCTAAGCATGGATGCCTCTACCCAGATCCTGGTGTGGTTTTGCAAAGACTGTAACTTGCAATTTCCACTTACTGATATCCAGGCTGGGGGGACAATCCAATGTGAGAGGTGCCTGCTGGTGGAATCTCTCAGGCAGCAGGTGGGAGAGCTACAGGAGGAGGTGGCTAGGTTGAGGAGCATCCGTATCCACGAGCAATTCCTTGACAGTGTCCATGTGGAGACAGCTGAGGTAGCTGTCCCAGTACACAGGACTGCTGATACACCACTGGTGGAGGAGGAGATGGCTCAGGGTGGACACTGGCAGCTGGTTACTTCTGGCAGCAGGCAGTGCTCCACCCTTGCTCCGAACCCTCCTGCCGTGGTTATAGGTAACCGTTATGCTCTTCTTGATACAGGAAAGAAGGAATCACTCCCTACAGTAAAGGAGGAGAAGCCTCATACCCCTAAGGCTGGAAAGTCTGCTGCCACCACTGCGAATAGGAAACGTAGGGTAGTGGTGGTTGGAGACTCTCTGCTGAGGGGGACGGAGGCGCCCATCTGTCGCCCTGACATTTCATCTCGGGAGGTATGCTGCCTGCCGGGGGCCCGTATCCGAGACGTTACGGAGGCATTGTCGAGGATTATCCAGCCCTCTGACTACTACCCCATGCTACTCATCCATGTGGGCACAAATGATACTGCGCGGTGTGACACTGAGCGGATCAAGAGTGACTACAGGGCTCTGGGAGTACGGGTGAAGGAGTTTGGAGCGCAGGTGGTATTCTCTTCAATTCTTCCTGTCAAAGGTAGGGGCCCGGGCAGAGACAGATGCATCATGGAGGTGAATGCCTGGCTGCGAAGATGGTGTCGCCAGGAGGGCTTTGGCTTCCTAGACCACGGGATGCTATTCGAGGAAGGACTGCTAGGCAGAGATGGCGTTCACCTTTCGAGGAGAGGAAAGACCCTATTCGGACACAGACTGGCTAACTTAGTGAGGAGGGCTTTAAACTAGGTTCGACGGGGACAGGTGAGCAAAGCCCACAGGTAAGTGGGGAACATGGAGACCGGGGAGATGGGTCGGAAACGAGAGGGAGTGTGGGCTATATTGGCAGAGAGAAAGGAGAGTCAGGACAAAACTGGGAGGAAAGATCAAACCAGTATCTTAGATGCCTATATACAAATGCGAGAAGTATGGGGAATAAGCAGGAAGAACTGGAAGTCCTAATAAATAAATACAACTATGACATTGTTGGCATCACTGAAACTTGGTGGGATAATACACATGATTGGAATGTTGGTGTGGATGGGTACAGCTTGCTCAGGAAGGATAGACAGGGGAAAAAGGGAGGAGGTGTTGCCTTATATATTAAAAATGTACACACTTGGACTGAGGTAGAGATGGACATAGGAGATGGAAGTGTTGAGAGTCTCTGGGTTAGGCTTAAAGGGGCAAAAAACAAGGGAGATGTCATGCTAGGAGTCTACTACAGGCCACCTAACCAGGTGGAAGAGGTGGATGAGGCTTTTTTCAAGCAACTAACAAAATCATCCAAAGCCCAAGATTTGGTGGTGATGGGGGACTTCAACTATCCGGATATATGTTGGGAAAATAACACAGCGGGGCACAGACTATCCAACAAATTCTTGGACTGCATTGGAGACAACTTTTTATTTCAGAAGGTTGAAAAAGCTACTAGGGGGGAAGCTGTTCTAGACTTGATTTTAACAAATAGGGAGGAACTCGTTGAGAATGTGAAAGTAGAAGGCAGCCTGGGTGAAAGTGATCATGAAATCATAGAGTTTGCAATTCTAAGGAAGGGTAGAAGGGAGAACAGCAAAATAGAGACAATGGATTTCAGGAAGGCAGATTTTGGGAAGCTCAGAGAGCTGATAGGTAAGGTCCCATGGGAATCAAGACTGAGGGGAAAAACAACTGAGCAGAGTTGGCAGTTTTTCAAAGGGACACTATTAAGGGCCCAAAAGCAAGCTATTCCGCTGGTTAGGAAAGATAGAAAATGTGGCAAAAGACCACCTTGGCTTAACCACGAGATTTTGCACGATCTAAAAAATAAAAAGGAGTCATATAAAAAATGGAAACTAGGACAGATTACAAAGGATGAATATAGGCAAACAACACAGGAATGCAGGGGCAAGATTAGAAAGGCAAAGGCACAAAATGAGCTCAAACTAGCTACGGGAATAAAAGGAAACAAGAAGACTTTTTATCAATACATTAGAAGCAAGAGGAAGACCAAAGACAGGGTAGGCCCACTGCTTAGTGAAGAGGGAGAAACAGTACCAGGAAACTTGGAAATGGCAGAGATGCTTAATGACTTCTTTGTTTCGGTCTTCACCGAGAAGTCTGAAGGAATGCCTAACCTAGTGAATGCTAATGGGAAGGGGGTAGGTTTAGCAGATAAAATAAAAAAAGAACAAGTTAAAAATCACTTAGAAAAGTTAGATGCCTGCAAGTCACCCGGGCCTGATGAAATGCATCCTAGAATACTCAAGGAGCTAATAGAGGAGGTATCTGAGCCTCTAGCTATTATCTTTGGAAAGTCATGGGAGACGGGAGAGATTCCAGAAGACTGGAAAAGGGCAAATATAGTGCCCATCTATAAAAAGGGAAATAAAAACAACCCAGGTAACTACAGACCAGTTAGTTTAACTTCTGTGCCAGGGAAGATAATGGAGCAAGTAATTAAGGAAATCATCTGCAAACACTTGGAAGGTGGTAAGGTGATAGGGAACAGCCAGCATGGATTTGTGAAGAACAAATCATGTCAAACCAATCTGATAGCTTTCTTTGATAGGATAACGAGCCTTGTGGATAAGGGTGAAGCGGTGGATGTGGTATACCTAGAATTTAGTAAGGCATTTGATACGGTCTTGCATGATATTCTTATCGATAAACTAGGCAAATACAAATTAGATGGGGCTACTATAAGGTGGGTGCATAACTGGCTGGATAACCATACTCAGAGAGTTGTTATTAATGGTTCCCAATCCTGCTGGAAAGGCGTAACAAGTGGGGTACCTCAGGGGTCTGTTTTGGGACCGGCTCTGTTCAATATCTTCATCAACGACTTAGATATTGGCATAGAAAGTACGCTTATTAAGTTTGCGGATGATACCAAACTGGGAGGGATTGCAACTACTTTGGAGGACAGGGTCATAATTCAAAATGATCTGGACAAATTGGAGAAATGGTCTGAGTTAAACAGGATGAAGTTTAACAAAGACAAATGCAAAGTGCTCCACTTAGGAAGGAAAAATCAATTTCACACATACAGAATGGGAAAAGACTGTCTAGGAAGGAGTACGGCAGAAAGGGATCTAGGGGTTATAGTGGACCACAAGCTAAATATGAGTCAACAGTGTGATGCTGTTGCAAAAAAAGCAAACATGATTCTGGGATGCATTAACAGGTGTGTTGTGAGCAAGACACGAGAAGTCATTCTTCCGCTCTACTCTGCTCTGGTTAGGCCTCAGCTGGAGTATTGTGTCCAGTTCTGGGCGCCGCATTTTAAAAAAGATGTGGAGAAATTGGAAAGGGTCCAAAGAAGAGCAACAAGAATGATTAAAGGTCTTGAGAACATGACCTATGAAGGAAGGCTGAAAGAACTGGGTTTGTTTAGTTTGGAAAAGAGAAGACTGAGAGGGGACATGATAGCAGTTTTCAGGTATCTAAAAGGGTGTCATAAGGAGGAGGGAGAGAACTTGTTCACCTTAGCCTCTAAGGATAGAACCAGAAGCAATAGGCTTAAACTGCAGCAAGGGAGGTCTAGGTTGGACATTAGGAAAAAGTTCCTAACTGTCAGGGTAGTTAAACACTGGAACAAATTGCCTAGGGAGGTTGTGGAATCTCCGTCTCTGGAGATATTTAAGAGTAGGTTAGATAAATGTCTATCAGGGATGGTCTAGACAGTATTTGGTCCTGCCATGCGGGCAGGGGACTGGACTCGATGACCTCTCGAGGTCCCTTCCAGTCCTATAATCTATGAATCTATAGCTGTATGGCCCTGAGGATATCACATGGACCATAGCTCTGTGCTGATTGGGCCGCAGGTTGAGAACCACTGCTGCAGAGCAAGAGAAGACACTTTCTTTCCAAAGGTCTGAATGCATCCCAAGATCAGGAACAAAATCCATACGTTTTGCACACCAGTGCAGACCAATAGCCAACAAGTTTTCTCTCTGAACTTGCTAATGCTTTGTTTGCATGGATCTATGCCAAACGATTTAACAGAAATTGAAATCAGTAGCAGCTGCTTTCATAAATGGGTAGAGCAGTCTTCCATAAAATTCATAAATTCCTGTCTGCTGGAGTTCCACAGTGTTTAGAGATATGCAGCTACTATTACGCCCCATAAGAGGGACAATATGAGCTCCACTCCACAGTTGACCAGGTCTGCTGTTCGATGCTATAGTGGTGGGGTCTTGGCCACAGCACATCGCTACTCCATCCTCACCTACTTTTTGGGTGGCTCAAAGTGCTAACCCAATGAAGTTCTTGAGTAAGAGAGAGCACAAGAGCTACAATTGTCCTCATCTTCTCAGGGGCGCTTCATAATATGGCTTACATTTACTTAAGATGGAATCTGAAGTCACTGAATATGCACTGGAATTCATAATCTTCCAAGTGACACAAATATTTAGAGGAACCCGAATATAGATTACAATACATGGCTTCTTGGTCTTCTAAGTAGTACTTATTCTGACTACCTAAAAAAGTCAAGAGCTACTAATCTTATGCATTTAAATCTTTCATTGGAGAAGCATGGCATCAAAATGTTCTTTTTCCTCAGATGTTCCTCCATTTGGAATATAGAGCATTCTGCTTTATAGGGCCCGATTCTCTGCTGCCCTCTACTTTTTAGCGTGTGCAAATTAAGTGTTCAACTCTACCTCATCAGGATGGTTGCGCTTTACACTCACTTGGTATGTGTTTAAAGCACTGATCTATTAGGCCAACAGAATACTCAGATTCACTGAAACTCATTTGTGCATGTATGTCCATTTACAGTGAAACTCTGCTTCTAAGGGGTAATTCTGCAGTCCTTACTCAGAATGCTAGTTCCCATTATAGGCAATGGGAGCGTGGGATACCTGTCCCATAGACCCTATGCCTCTCTGTTGCCCTATCTTGCTCCTACTCCCAACTCCTCCCTTGACATACTTTTCTCTCCAGCTACCATGACCTATCTTCTTTCCCCTCTTTTTCTCTAAGCTCCTTGAATTGGTTATTTACAATCAGCCTCTGACTTCTAATTCTGCTTGACGCTCTTCAAACACCAATCTGGCTTCCATTTTTGATCTCCACTGAAACTTCTATCATGAAGTTCTCCAGCCAAATCTCAGACCTTTATGCTGACTTCTTCCTCCTGGATGTATCAGGATAATGCATCATAAAATGTCATTTGTTCATTTAGTTGACCAGTGTATCTTATCTTTAACTTTAATATTTCATACTATAATATTCTGTAGCATATTTAAGTATTGAAGTCTTAGAAATATGAGTTCTTAGAGAAGTATTCCACTATTACAATTTTGCTGAGAAAATGTGACCAGGTTTTTTATGTACAATTTAAATGATGTACATATTAGTGAAGTGGGATTCAATAAGGTTCCACTCTACTCAGTATTCCAAGTTACATTTATATTATTTTAGAAGCAAAAGAATTTGAGTTTAAAATTATCAAAATTATGCTCACCTTCTCTGACTTTGGTGCCTCCAAGGACTATGGCAGATATACCAACAGATGAGGACAATAGCCAGATACAGATATTGATTATCTTTGCCTTGAGAGGAGTGCGGAAGTCCAGGGCTTTCACGGGGTGACACACAGCAATGTATCGATCAACACTCATCATGGTCAATGTGAATATGCTGGTAAACATGTTATAATAGTCAATTGAAATAACTATTTTACACAGCACATCCCCAAATGGCCAAGAGTTCATCAGGTATTCAGTGCTTTGAAAAGGCATAGTCGTAGTAACTAAAGCATCTGCCATAGCCAGATTGAAAATATAAATGTTCGTTGCTGTCTTCATCTTTGTATACCTGAAGTAGAAGAAAAATAAATCTTAATTATAGCAACACATTCACACATGAAGCTAGTGTATTAAGGAAACTGTGTTGTAACAATCTTTTGGACAAAAATGCAAGCACGTTCAAGACTGAGGGATTATATTAAATATGTTGCATTTAGTCTCTCAGCTATGTTGCTGCTGCTGTATCACCACTTAGATTTACTTGCCAGAGGCAAAAATGGATTTTTGAGTAATTTTAATGGGATCATGTAAATTAGTCAAGCCATTATAAAGATGCTAGATTTAGTTTCATCCTCTAAAATCCAACTGCAAATAAATGAGAAAATAATTTGCTTCATTTGCAAGTGATAGAAAATTCTAGCAGTTCCTTTCCTTACAAGCATCTGAAAATACATCTACACTGCAATCAAAGATCCATAGCATGGCTGTGGTTGGCCCAGGTCAGCTGACTTGGACTTGCAGGGTTCAAAGTGTGAGACTAAAAATTGCAGTGTAGATGTTCAGGCTCGGGCTGGAGCCCAAGCTCTGAAGCCCCAAGAGGGAGTCGGGTCTCAGAATCCAGGCTCCAACTTGAGCCCAAACATCTACTGCAATTTTTAGCCCCACAGCCTGAGCCCCATGAGTCTGAGTCAACTGAGCTGGGCTCTGAGATTGGGTGTCATGGCTTTTTTATTGCAGTTTAGATGTACCCTTACTGCCTATTGCTGGGTTTTTTTTTACAGAAGTAATGGGTATCCTCGTCTCACCATGCTACGGCATGAATAAATCATTACTCTTGCAGGGCCAAATCCTCAGCTGGTGTAAATTAGCATCTCTCAATTTATTTCACTGGAGCTATGCCAATTTACACAAGCTGAGTGGCCTGTAGAGTGTAGAATAAGATACCTGGTTAAATAGGCTACTAGAGTCCATAAAAATTACATTAATCATAATACTATTTTCTCGATATACATTCAAGCAAAACTGATATTTCATTGCTTTGTGTAACACCGATTAAGAAACATGGCCTGCAATATCATACAAAACTATGGGGGCCACATTTTCAACGGTGGGCCCTTAAAGTTTCTGAGGTGGCACACAACAGAATATTCATTGTTTCTCATCATTGTCGATGTGAATATGCTGATAAACACTAGTCAGGCACTATTATTCTAGGAAGTTGTGGTCTTGCTGATTGTACAAGAGACTGGGTCTCAGGAAATCTGGATCTGCTTTTGACTCTACTACTTTTCTTTTAGAGATCTGAAAGTATTATAAGATTCACAACAACTTTTCCTTGTTCAAACTTGTTCTATCCACAGATCTCAAATGTGTGTGCAAATAGGCATTAATGTGCCTAACTACCTGTTTGGGTGTATAATTAACGATTTGTACCTGAAAACCTAGGATTTGTGAGCACCACACTTTGTAACACAGCCACTTTCTCCTAAAATCTTAATTTTTAATATAAAAGTAAATGTACAAAATCTAGTAATGAGAAGACTTTTGTGAGCCCTCCCACACAATTACCTCTCCACAAGTGCGCCCCCAAGCTAAGGCTTATGGGCATTATGGCCCTGAGATCAGTGTCCAATCAGGTTGCAGTAGCAGATGTCTTTCACAGATCTCCTGCCCAATGGGGGATCAGACTGTTTACTGCTGTCCAAAGACTCTCATAGATTAGAAGGAAAAATTGTCTTTTCTGCTAGTCTCCTGAACCTGCAAGTTGAGGGAACTTGAATCTCTCACCCAGAAGCTCTAGTGAGCTTGGGTGAGAGGGCACCTGGCTTCATTGTAGCCTAGCAATAACCTATACTTTACCAATATATTATAGAAGGAGCTGGTAGCAGTTGCCTAACACTTTACATTACAGAGGATTCTGTGACTTTTACTTTGTCATCATTGTCGACAAGAGGCCTTTGATACTTAGCAGGGGGATCCCCTTGAGCTACAAAAGTGACTTTTCTTTATCCCATGAAATCCCATTCAGACTTGGCTGAGATAGAAAGTGTTCAAATTGCCATTTTCATTCTCTCACTTGCAACCACAAAAAAAGTTTGGCAGCCTGCCAAAGTCACTGACTGTTCAAAAGTCAGGCTCATGTCTCCACCAAAGCAGCCCACACTGCAGTGAGAATACCTGAGAGCTGTTGGAGCAGAGAACCGGGGGTGGGGAGAACAGACAGCCAACCCAAATGCCCCCACATAAGCCCCTTAACCCACCACATGGTCCCAGTGGCCCATTCTCCTCCACCTGTTGGAGTTCTCCCAACACCAGGAGCAGGAGAAAGATGCGGGGGAAGAGAGAGAAAGCACCAGTCAGGGCTGGACTCCCTCTACACACACACAGACATATCCTGGCCCAGCACCTTATCCCCTTTAGCTTTATCATTGTTGGTGTCATAAGATCAGTTACCAGCAAAAAACATGGAATGGAGTTAGGTTCATTTTCATTGCTGTGACTGCCTGCTGCTAGATTCAGAAATGCTTCTATTATCAGCTATGGGGTCTGCTTTGGAGTCAGACAGCTTCTTGGGAAGACATTTTGACAGACAATTAGTAAATGCACAGTAGAAGCTACCAGAAAGATGCCATAATCTGCTGATTGAGTTTTCAAAAATCACATATTACTTGTACTCTCCAACACACGACAAAAACGTGAACAGATATCTGGTTGACTAGCTGTCCTCTCTCTTCCCTGGTTTTTTTTAATGACCTCAGACAATGGAAGTCAATGGTTTATGGGAAGTCTGGTTTGCCAAGTACCTTGCTTTGCACAGGCCTGCACTTGTACAGGGTGAAAGTATTGACTTAAAACGTCATGTTTTCCTAAAAAAAAAAGTTTAGGGATGCCGCAGAAAATTAAAATTATTGATCCAATACTTTAACTTCAGCTCTGAGGAAAATATCAGTATCTGTTTTAAAATGTCAAGTATGGGACTAAGAGCAGAATTGGATTTAATGCAGCACATATAAGATGACTCACATTTACTGTCTTTCATCTAAAGTTCTCAAAGAGCCTTTAGAAAATATTTATAAACTGTAGATCATATTTTACCCTCAGTCTTTGTACAACCCCAGCCCCTTTCCCCCATTAACTTCAGTGGAAGTTCTGTGCACAGAAAGAGGGTCAAATATAGTCCATGATATAATGAGAAATGTAACAGAGTGGCAGTTTTGACGATCCTACATAAAAGTGAAAGGCTCCTCTCCTCAGTCAACATAAGATCAGATGCTAGAAGCTTGTATGAAGATGCAGAATAATTTCTGCTGTCTTATGTTCCTAGGTGGATCTTGTTATCTCCAGCTAGCATATAATAGGGGTGGCTGGAGCCTCTCTGGTACTAACATACCTGGGAGGAATAGAGATATCCCAGAGGAAAAACTTTGGCTTAAATTTATGTTTGGATATTATTGTTTAAGTTACCAAACCCCAGGAAGAAAAATGATCGTAAAGTGTGTCCACTTTGTAAGGAGCAAAGTGGAAATGCCATTTGTCTGCTTACAAATTATGAGTAAAATTCTCAAAAGCATCTAAGCAATTTCAGCACTTGGAAGCCCAAGGCCTACTGACTTCCAATGACGTTAAATGAACTTTGGCTCCTAAGTCACTTAGGCACTTTTGAAAAATTTACCCCACTTCTTATTTCATCCATCACTGCAATGCACTCACTTCTGGAGTAGGATGTAGCAGCTATTTAACAGGACACATCAACACGTATACATTTGTTCAAGACAGCGAGTAACGGGGGGCGGGGGGGGAATAAAAGCTAACAAACCTACAGGGAGATTTGAGGTTTGGTAGGCACAGTGTTATTAACAAATTGGTACACATTCCAGAAAAGTATCCATATACATTACTAATATGTAAGGATTCTTTGACAATACTATTGCAAGCAGTGACAAAGAGAATGAGGATATAGAAATTATAGTACTGCATTAATGATTTTAGTTAAAGCTAAAAAGGTGGCTCAAAATCATTTTTCATCCAGACATAACTTTGACAAAATAACATTTTCAGGCTTAAATGTTTCACTTTAGTATGAGATCAATTTGTTTTGCAAGAATGACAAATATACTACGACAACATTCTACAATAGTGGTTAATATGTGAAGTAAAAATGTATTAAATAGAATGAGGCATAGCAAAGAAGTGGTATAGGAGGACAGCTGTCACAATGAATTAAAACATACAAAAAACAAATGTCAAACATTTCTTTAAGCTACAGATGGATGCTATTGTGCTAGGCTCCCTTGTGTGAAATTCCCATGGATAGCAGCAGCAAGGGGCAAAGACAAGGGGCATAACTGGGAAAGGCCCCAGATCTCAATATTTATATATTTAGGGTAAACTCAATACCAATTTCATCTACCAATGTGATATATGCCATCATGTGCCAGCAATGCCCGTTTGCCATGTACATTGGCCAAACTGGATAGTCTCTATGCAAAAGAATAAATGGACACAAATCTGACATCAGGAATCATAACATTCAAAAACCAGGAGGAAAACACTTCAGTTTCTCTGGTCACTCAATAACAGACCTCAAAGTGGCAACTCTTCAACAAAAAAAACTTCAAAAACAGACTCCAACGTGAAGCTGCAGAACTGGAATTAATTTGCAAACTAGATACCATCAGATTAGGCCTGAATAAAGACTGGGAGTAGTTGGGTCATTACAAAACCTAAACTTAATTTCCCCAATACTAATTTCTCCCTACTGTTACTCACACCTTCTTGTCAACTGTCTGTAACGGGCCTCTCTCTTACCACTTCAAAAGTTATTTTTCCTCCCTTGGTATCCTGCTATTAATTGATTTCTCTCGTTAGACTGACCTAACACTTGGTAAAGCAACCCCCATCTTTCATGTATTTATACCTGCTGCTGTATTTTTTACTTCATACATCTGATGAAGGGGTTCTAGCCCACGAAAGTTTAAGCCCAAATAAATTTGTTAGTCTCTAAGGTGCCACAAGGACTCCTCTTTTTTTTGTCACTACCAGTTGAATCAGAACATAGTTAAAGACTGGGGACATATGAAGTAGAATGAATCTAATGTTTTTATACTCTTAAAAGTCATTAAAAAAGCCTACGTCAATATGAAACTTAACACAGAGCCAGCATAGAGTGTAAAAATCAGGTTTTTTTAGTAGTAGGGAGCCCAGAAAACAAATTCACACGTTTATAGTAATCATTATTATTGTCACACAAATTCAAGAGTTGCCTCTCACTGAATTAGCTTTAACATAATAATTATAGGCTAAGACTTAAAAAAAGTTGCCTAAAGCTAGATTCCTAGGTCTGTATCTAGGCACCTAAATAAGTGGCTTGATTTTCAAGAGTGGTGAGTGCCCAACAGCTCCTACTGATACAGCACTTCTGAAAAATCAGGCCACTTATTTAGCTGCCTAAATATGGACTTAGGAGCAAAACCTGAGATGCTCATTTTTAAAATCCTTGCCATAATGTTTACTTTTTATTATAAATCTTATTGTAACTAGTTAAAATTTTGTACAAAAATTGTTATTAAAATATTAAATATAAATTGCAAAGGATTTTTTTAAATAGGTCAGTTCCCTTGCAAAATCAGTGCTGGCTGGGTCATCTGTCGGGAGTCAACCTGGGAACTCTGGATCAAAAAGCATGAACCTCACATGCTACAGCTGAAGGACCAGGTCTAATAGCTCAAATGAAATAATAGACTTAATCCTGTATATATGGTTTAGCCCTAGAGGAGGATAAAGAGCCACACAATGCTGATATGAATTACACATATCCCTGATTGTAGAAATTCATCCCAACTTTCAAAGGTTAAAATCTTCACATGGGCCTCCATTTATAACTACACCCCTGAATGAGACATCTATGGGGCTTGAACTCAGGTCAAAAAGTTTGAGCTTTTATGCTTGAGCTAAAGTACGGGATTTGTACATTCAAGGGCAGGAGAAGCCTCATAAAACTTGAAACATGGTCTAAGTCACTCACTGAGGAAAAAGCCACGCTGCATTATGAATCCATCTTCCCCCACACACACACACACCCACACCTTTGGATAAAGAAGATTCAAAGACGTTGTTCATTTTTAATTAAGAAGAAAGTTTCTGTTTTACTTTTACTAATAGCAGTAATGTCAAGCTTGGTGTCCCATGGTTTTGCTGAGAAAGCAATCAGACTCAAGGACATCTCATACTTGAAAGGAGAAAGATATTAAGATTTTAAGAAATACTTCCTTTATCCAAAAATGTAGTGATTTAAGTTAAATAGGTTTTAATAAAAACAGACAAAAATTACAACTTTTAAACCATCTGGTTGCAAATCTCTTTCTCTTGCAATGGCTGAATTTTCTCTTGCTCAAATCTTGAGATGTTGCCATTTCACTAGCCTTGCAGTCATCACGGTCTTCCAGTTTTGACAGGAGAAGATCTTCTAATATAAGGCAAAATGGCGGCTCTTGGAAACAGCCACACTAGTCAGAAACTCTGTATATAGGGAGCTGGATAACCCACTCGGATCCTCTGCACTCACATGGGTCCAGTTCACCACTTCCCTAGTGAATGCTGCTCCTCTGTCCACGTAGCATTCTTCAGCCTCAATGTTCCTCTTTCCTGCAGTGAGGTTTTGTTGCAGGACACCATAACCTCCCTTGGTATGTGTCAGTGGCTCTGGGACAAAAGGTTCCAGGTTCTGCCTGGCAGTTCCTGAAGAACCAGGTGCGTCGTACACGTCAATTGTTGGTCCAACAAGGAGGAACTCTATCCTTCACTTGAATGGATGCTGTGGGCCAGGTGTCACCTGGAGGAGGGCACAGGTCTCTTTGCTCATGGGGAGAAGCAATAATGGCTCCAGTAGAAGGTTGTCAGAGTGCCATTTCCCCCTTTCTTCCTTTGCAAGGACTGTGGCATCTGAAGGGCTAGGGAATGGTTACCTCTGAAGATCCTGACTAATGGCAGCCCAATCTTATGAAGGGAACTGCATTGGTCAGGCTGTTTCTGGGGGAGAGTAAAAGGGGGGAAAATTCAATACACACAAACAGAGGCTCGGTGTGTATGCGGCATGAATACTACTCATGGGGAAACATCTTTAGCCTATTCTCAGAGCAAGGCACATGGCCTCTGCCTTGCCATGGAGATAGAAGAGAGCACTGGTAGCTGACATTAGGTATGTTCCATCTGATTACTGTATAGCTGAAAATTAGGACATATGGCTGTGACACTCTGTATCTCAGGGGAACACCCTGCACCCCCAAGTTCATCCTTATAATATGATCATGTGGTATCCAGTGCAAAGTTTATCATGTTGGGTGTCTTCGGAAGGCTCATGATGACTGAGCATTGTTGTTATAGTAATATTATAGGTTGTAATTTCATGTATATAGTTATGAGGCTGAAAATGTGTCCTCATGGCTTAAAACAAGTCCAGGCAAAACTCTCCAGAAACAGAGGGGCAGTTCACACCTCATCAGGGCATGTATGGGACAAACCCAGCCCAGCCTCATAGGAACAAAGGACACTGGCCTAGGCAGCAACAAAGGAGCTGTTGGACTTTCGAGTGAGTCACCCCCCTTCCTTGGTCAGTTTGGGACTACGATGAGGTAATGCTCACCTGACTCCCCCCAAAGCCAAGAGGGAAGAAAGAACATGATAAAAGGGAGAGACGTTTGCTATGCTCTTCCTCTCTCTTCCACCTCCATCTACAGACACCACCACCAAGCGACTGAAGCACTGATCAAGGGGAAAGCCAGCCAGCCTGTGGTGAGAAACATCTAAGTTTGTAAGGGCACTGAAAGTGTTAAGATCAGCTAGGAAAGCATTTTGCTTTTATTTCATTTGACCAACTCTGACTTGTTGTGCTTTGACTTATAATCACTTAAAATCTATCTTTTGTAGTAAATAAATTTGTTTGTTTATTCTACCTGAAGCAGTGCATTTGGTTTGAAGCATGTCAGAGACTCCCCTTGGGTTAACAAGCCTGGTACATATCAATTTCTTTGTTAAATTGTCGAACTCAGATAAGCTTGCAGCGTCCAGCGGGCACAACTGGATACTGCAAGACGGAGGTTCCTAGGGTTGAGTCTGGGACCGGAGATATTGGCTAGTGTCATTTGGTTGCACAATCCAAGCAGCGGCTGGCCAAAAGTGCTCACTCACATAGCTGGGAGCAGCTTACATGCCAGAGGCTGTGCGTGAACAGCCCAGGAGTGGGAGTTCTCACAGCAGAACAGGGTAAGGCTGTCTCCCAGATTCGAGGATTAGAGTGACCTAGCAGATCACTGGTACAGATAACACCAGGGAAACGTCACAATGGGAGTTGCATCTTAAATAGGCATTCCATTAATGCTCACTGGGGTATCAGGGAACATTCAGAGTAGTAAGCGTAAGATGCTATACATCTCAGAAGTTGTGAGAAATAAAAATCACACTATATGACTTACATTTCCATGTGTATTTATCTGGGAAGAGCTGGTTCATTAGGGTGGTCTCAAGTCCCCATAGCCTGTTGATGGTCTGGGTGGGGTACAGCTCTAGTGTCTCCACTTGGGAGAGATTACGTAGGATCTACTTCTGGCCTCTATGCATTCCTCTAGCTTCCTCACCTCATTGTTGCATACCACCCACTTCTTAATAGCCTCCATACCTCTCCAGTTATCTCCCATACCATTCACTCCATCAAGTATAATCTTTCCTTATGGGACACTTCAGGGCAGACATAGCACTCTTGGATCATTTGGGCCAAACTCAGATCTTCTCTGGAGACTAATTAGCCTTCCCCTTCTGGACAGTGTTTGACAAACCAGTTATTCTGGGACTACCTCTAGAAGGAGGTCCTGACATCTCAACAGCAGCTGATTCTCATATTCACTGATCATCAACTGAGAGATTTAAAAAATCCTGTCTTGGGTGAGGAAATTCACCTGCACACACACACACACTCTGTCACATACCATGAACCAGCACTGGTGGATGCCCTTCCTGCCTGAAATGCCCTTAGCAGTCATTATGGTGAAGACTTTCTGATGAATCAAGTAGGGTTTGAAAGCATAGTTTGGTGAGCGCATTTTAAACTGTCTGGGGCTTGGCTAAGCTCTACTTGGCATAGATGTGAGGAGGGCAATGGTGGATGTACAGGACCTTCACATCCTCCCCATCCTTGAGGATGCTGGGGGACAATTTGGCCCCACACAAGCTTGAGCAGCCCCAGGACTGCTCTAATTTGTGCAGACTTATAATGCCTTCCTATGGCCTTACATGTTTGCCAGAACTCATGATGTTCTGGCCATCTCCCCTTTCCTCCCCAGCACTCTTTCATGCCAAACAGCACAACGAAGACTTAGCTGGGCCAGGAACTGATGTCTGTGTTTAGAATATAATGTTGCCATTTCCCATTTTTATTCCTGATTAGTGCAGACCTTCTAGGACCCCCTTCCTCTATTTGAGACTGCAACTCTACACTGCAACTCCCTCCCCATTCTCATCAGAGCATATAGTAAAATCTTTTCAGAGAAAACACTTTCATAATCTGCCACTCTCTCACATGATTCTGTGTGGAATGCAGTTATCAGCCAAGAAATGCAGCCTCACTGGGTTTGGCCTGAACCAGAAATTACTTGACACAGTCAAGATGGGACTATGTAATGGTTCCTCACTCTCCCGCTTGGAGGGAGGCCACTCAGGCTGGCCCTGTCTGGCCAGGACCAGAGTCTGCAAGACAGCCAAGAGCCCACAACAGGGCTGGGCGATTAACAATCCCTGTCAGGCTTTAACCTGGGCTTGGATAGCTCAAGTAGTCAGCCCTTAAACACCATCTCTCAGGGCTGGCTTTGGCCCAGGCAGAGCTCAGGCAGCCAACAAACCAAAACAGTCTACAGGTGAGCTGGGGCCTGGATTTGAGTAGGCTCAGGTTGCCAACAAGCAGAACAGTCTCTCAGGGCTGGCTTTAGCCGGGCGGAGCTCAGGCAGCCAGCAAACAAACAGTCTCTCAGGGCTACTGGTAAGGGAGGCTCCTCTTCAGAGCTAGAGCCTCCTTGCACAGTGTAGGGGGGTCAGCCACCCTGGGGTGGGGTTGGCAGGGGGACGCAGTCCCACCCTACTCCACCATGTCCCAGCCCAGGGCCCTGGCAGGGGCAGGATTGGCTGTCTCTGTGTCGGTGGGGATCCAACCACAACACGCCGACTGAGCCACCCCTGGTTCTGCAGCTGGCTGCCCCAGGGCCACTTCCTGCCTCCCCAGGGTTTAGTACCTGTGGCCTCCAGGCCTCTTCCGGCTCCTCGGGATATACGGCAGTAGGTACTCCAGGCAGGTCCTCGTCAGAGTCTGGGAAATCGGGAACAACCAGGTGCAGGTTCCTCTCGGGGTCGCGGGAGAACAGGCAGAGTGTCCTTCACAGGCTCTCCCCCAACTGTGCTGCAGGACTGGCCTCTTATACTTCCGGCCATGCCCCAGTACTTCCTGTGAGGGGGGCAGGGCGATCTAGGCTCCGCCCTCCGAGGGGCATCTAATGGTTTCCCCCTCTCCCGCTCGGAGGGAGGCAAGTGAGCCTCACTATAACAGAAAAGGAGCCAAAAGACTAAGTAGATGAAGTGGTAAATATTTGGCCTTACCTTGTTTAGCCAGTATGTTTCTGGGACTATACATAATCTTGCATATACTTCACGAGACAGGTTTCCTCCAATATTCAACAAGATTTGGAGGAAAACTTTCTCCAACAGAGCCTGGTGACTCTTCCCTTTATGATTCTATTATTACCACATCATTCCAGTGCATATAGAAAGGGGATTCCATCCAGGAATGGTTCCTCAAAAACAATTCATTTAAGAAAGAAAAGTTGGACTTTATGAGGTATCTGTCCATGGGCAAGACCCATGGAAGCAGCTATGTAGAACAGTCCCAATCAGCTGCTTACATGGAATCTGGAGTTTTCCCTGACAGCTGAAGACAAAGTGGGATAGATGAAAGAGGAAGGAAGAGGGGGGAAAGTGAATCAGCTAATGAGTGGCAGATCATTGATCCTGATTTTGAAATGTCTCCAAACTTCTGGTATTAAAGGAGCAAATCCTCCAGATGAGTGCTGACATTACTTGCCAGTTCCTGGTATTGTCTGCCCCCACCACATGACACTATCCCTCTCCAAGTGGTGATAATCCCAGGACATATTCTTTTGAATAGTTCCAGTGAATATTTTGAAGATCTTCCATAAAAGTTATTGAAGAACATCACTGTTATGATGAGGAATGCACTGATGACTTCAGGGGAAATGAAGATTTTTTTGTCTCTCTCAACCTGCAAGGCAACATAATGTGGATCACTGTATGACCTGCCTAGCAAACAGCAAGCAATGCCCCCTCTTTCCCACTGTCAATACAAATCATTTAGCAAAGGTCAGGAATGTAATAATACATAGGGTGCTCACCATTGTCCAAGAGTGCTTGATCCAAGAGCAGATTCGGGGTGTCTTCTGCAGCTCTTCCACAAGATTTGGGAGAAAATACTTTGAAGACATTAAGCATTTCTGATTAAACATATAAGAATTAAGAAAAGTAAACTGTGGACATTTTCCTACACATGCAACAAACCATGTGACACATAAAGGAAGGCATAGTTAATTTTGTAGCACGTCCATGCAGCAGGAAACTCAGCTGTAAATTATGCAGTGAAACAGAGTGCCACCAAACTACCCCACCATTAACTTGTCAGGCACTTGTTCTTGTACCCTCAGCTTCTGACCAAACTAGCCTTCAATGTCTGTGCACTTAACTATGTGATTGATAACTTAAGCCACAGTTTTCAATGCCAGCTCTTGTGTCCAACTTGAGATAACTAGGGCCTGCTTTTCAGAGGTGCTGAGCACCTGACGCTCCCATTGTCTGTGCACTTACCTATGTAGTCAGATTTTTAAGAATAGACACTTAAAAGGACCTTTGAAAATTCCCACTCAAAACTACATATAGATATTTATGCTCCTATCTACCAGCCTAGTTGTATGGTTAGGTTTTGAGAATCCCGCAGCATGTGCTGTGACAAATTGGGGATTCTGTCTGCACAACTTCTGAATTGGAAATGGTTATATGAATTGTGTCATGAAATTACTGTGGAAAGAAAAGCCTGTCATGTATGTGGATCCACCCTGCTAGCAGGTTTGTGTCACGTCTCTGCCAGGCCAGAGACAATAGTGAGCAATCAGCACTGAGCAAAGTAGAGCACCTTTGGACCATAGGTTTGCAGTACATAGCACAAGACACCTCCTCCTCTGCTCTGAAGGAGGGGAACAGGTTGGGAATAATGAAAAAAGTACCAAATGGCAGAACTGAAGAAGCAGGTGACCTCAGGAGGCGTCTATAAAGGGACTCACAGAGGGAACTGGGGGAGAGCCATTTTGCACCAAATTAAGATAAGGGAGGCTGCTGCAGGGAGTAGGCAAGGGGCAGAGGACCCTGCCTGCCTGCCTAAGTGACAGAACACAGGCGATTCCCCCAAGGACTCCCAAGGGAAGGGTGAGCTAGTGAGGGACATTGCATTTAGGATGGTTGACTGTTTTGTGTGTTCTGTACTATTCATGATTAAATATAAAATGCATATATAAATATATATAAATAGATATAAAAGGATGTTAGGCTGTCAAAGTGTGTGTGTATCTGTGTGTGTGTGTTGATTGCTTCACACTGGTGCATGCCCCTGAGAGAGTTAAACTGTAAACCAGAAGCTTACCTTTGGGGTGGAGTGCTGGGAAAGGGGTATGTTTAAGTATTGGGCATCGTTGGTGGGGAAAGGAGGCATATTGACCTGGTCTGAATGGTCCAAATAGTAAACTGTATGGAACTCATTTTACCTTCCCCCGAGAATGAAAGGCTGAACCTGACTAGATTTGAACCTGTGGCTCCAGGAAGAATATTCCAAACTTGATGGTTTGAGCAGTAAACAAGGCTTCCCAGCAGGGCCATAAAGATCCATTGTGCCTCTTTTTGCTCTCTCCCTCCTTTCCTTTTTAAATCATTTTCTTTATGTGCAGAAATCACTTTTGTCAAAGACCTCCCTTTCCCATCCTCACTCAATGTATATATCCTAAGAATTAAAGTCTTTTTCCTTGCCCAAGTTTCTTCTCTCAAAGCTATCTCAGTACACTCATGTCTGATGCACGTGTTTGTTGGGAAGGCACCTTTCCAACTCAACAAATGAGAGTGCTAGTAAATGTGGTGTTAGCTTTGTTTGAAACAATAAGGCAATGGGCTGTACACCACAGTTAGGTAAATAAATAAGAATTATCTCCATTTTATAGATGGGAAAACTTGGACACAGAGGGGCTAAGTAACTTGCCAAGGAGTAGAGCTGGTCAAAAATTGTCCAGCAGAAAACATTTCTATCAGAAAGTGTCATTTCATCTAATATCTAAACTTTCCATGGCAATGTGTCAATTTCAACAAAATTTGATGTATACAAAGTTGAAACTAAACATTTCAATAGGTCGACCTTGTTGGAATGGAACATCTTGATTTTTCATTTCAAAATGATTTTTGTTTCAAATTTTATATTCTGTCATAAATTATAATAGAATAAAACAATTTTAAAAGACAAAATTGGAAGAAAACATTTAAATTTCATCAAAATGGAATGTTTCAGTTGACCTAGAATTGATAATTTTTTATTTTTTTTAATGGAAAAATTCCAAAATGCTTGTTTTCTTTCCAATGCGGAATTAATTTCAAAATACTGGCTTTCAAAACTGGAAGTCCAAGTGTCACCCAGCTCCACCAAGGATCCAGTGGTTAGATCATTAAACTAGGATGTGGGAGACTTGGCTCAAGTCCCTGCTCCATCATAGACATTCTGTGTGCCCTTAAGCAAGTAATTTAGCTTCTCTGGGCCCGAATTCCCCATCTGTAAAATGGGATTAATAGCACCACCTCCGAGGACAGTGGTCCCCAAACTGTGAGGCATGCCCGTACCCCCCCAGGAGGCATGGAGAAACATTTGAGGATGGGGGGGCACGCAAGTTAATGAAAGTACAAAAAAGTAGTAAGAGACTGACAAGGGACAAAGAATATCTTTATAGCAGTAGCACATAAAAGTAATCTGAGAAAGAGTTGACTACATTATGACATTTCTTAATAGAGTATTCCTGTAACACAGGATGCCATTAAATTCAATGATGCTTTTTTCCCCCTAAGACATTAGACAAACCAGAGCCGTACAAGCTCCTCTTTTCCCTTAGGAATGAACGCACATAGCTGTGACACTGCCTGTTGTTAAAACTGTTTTTAATCCTAGAGAATTATTCAGACCACTGGAGGCTTGCTAAATAATTTTCAAAGAAATACAGGATTGGCTGTCTTGGAGTTTGATGACAGCAGTTCTTCCAAGTAGGTGACCTCCTGGGGCAATCAAGACAGAGCACATTGAAGAGGTGAATCCAGAATGAGTGAAACAACAGACACATAGCTCCCATGGTGGCTGTGTACAACACTGTGATAGCAATTCCATAATTAAAGTTGTAACTCAGTTTCCATTAAAAATACGCCTTTTCATCCCCTCCAGCTGTCTCAAGAAAGCACCATTTTGCCTGAATTTTTTCCTGTGAAGTCCCTAGTCAGAGTCGAATTTGCAGGAGGCAGGAAAAGTTTTGGTGGAAGGGGACAAGGCCTGTTTGCATATGAAATTTTAAAAATGTGTTTTTCCCTTTTAGAAGCATATTCTAAGGTCTTTGATGTTGTCATAGCTCAAAAATGGTTTGCTGTAGAAATGTAATATAGACACTTGGGGTATGTCTACACCCAGCCGCTAGTTCGGCAGCTGGCAATCGAAGTTCTGGGTTCGACTTATTGCGTCTTGTCTGGACGCGATAAGTCGAACCCGGAAGTGCTCGCCGTCGACTGCGGTACTCCAGCTAGATGAGAGGAGTACCGTGGAGTCGACGGGGGAGCCTGCCTGCCGCGTGTGGACCGAGGTAAGATCGAACTAAGGTACTTTGAACTTCAGCTACGTTATTCACGTAGCTAAAGTTGCGTACCTTAGTTCAATTTGGGGGGTGAGTGTAGACCAAGTCTTGTAATGTAATATAAACATTGCTCAGTGATTTATGTAGGCCTGGCCTGACATGAGTAATTGGACATGGGTGAAGCCTCATTTCTTGGGAGACCGTATCAGGAAGGTAAATGGATTAGTAGATTGGAAACAATGTCTGTACTACCTAAGATAAGGGGGAACACCCATGGAATCATTCATAATGGGCAAGATAACAATAGACAAAAAAGGCCTGGAATGTAAGATGAGGTGAAAAGTAAATCGTGTATGGACAGTGTGTGGGCAGAGCATGCTGTAAAGGGATTGGTTTCTGCAAAGTAACCAAGCCAATCCCAAAATATGTAATGCAATGTATAGTAAATGCAACGTAATGTGTGTAAACGTATATAAAGGAAGAGATTTTCTATTTAACTGTGAATGTGTGGTATGCCCTACACTCCTCCCCCCATGCTTGAGTCTAAGCCAGTCAGTGTAGCTTTGCTGTATGCTAAATAAAGGAATCTAAGTGAAGAGACTGGAGTAAAATGGAGTTCTTGGACAACTGAGTGCAAGAGGACTCGGGGGAACTCCAACACCATGGTACACTGACTCAGATCCCCTCATCTGGAGCAGATAATGTATACATCCCTTAGTGTGAGGGTTGCAACCTAGCATTAAGGGAAATTGCATTGGAAGGGTTTAAAGGTTTAAATATGAGGCCCCACACTGAAGAAGTGAGTTAAATCTAGGGGTAAACCCTAGAGAAGTATTCGGGTGAAAAAGGAAATCCAGAGAGTGGTATTAGATTAAACAAAAAAAGAATGCTTAGCAGAGCACAGCAGAGCTCCGTTGAATGCCATAAATAAATAAATTATTTGAAGAGCACAGCAAAGGTCTGTTGGGTGCCACTGAAATTTTCAAAAGATAGAACCCATTGGCAACCATGGAAAAATAGGATCTAGTTTTTTTGTTTGTTTTGTTTTGTTTTGAATCCTGAGTCCAGATCAATGCAGCAGCAATTTTACAAAGATTATTTCTGGTGGCTAAAACTTACAAATGAAATGTGCTACCCAGAAGGGTGAACACAAAAAAGCACAAAGAAGAAATCAGAGTTGTAGAGGAGGAAATAGACTAAATGGAAGAAAGAAAACAGTGTCTATTACCTTTTTGCATAAATCCAAAGTAAAAAGCAGCCATCCTTCAAGGACTGTATTTAGTGAGTACAGCTTTTCAGGCAAAGAGTATTAAGTTAAGGGATAAGTGCAGGCACAGGGACAATCTGATTTAAATTGTTTAACTCTGGATGATTTAATTAAAATCGCTTAAAAGGAAATAGGGCTTAACAGCTTCTCAATGTACTGGTAGGGATGTAACCTGGGCACAGAAAAGGGAGATAATAAATTGTAGTGCTAAGTTAAAGGAAAAAATAAATGAAACACCAGCTATAACTGCCAATCAGAAAAGTTTCTGATGAGGTTAATAACTAAGTTGTACGTGGACAGAGCATGCGGTACAGGGATTCTTTTCTATAAAGTAACCAAGTCAATCCCAAAACGTGTAATGCGATGTATAGTATATGTCAGGTAATGTGTAAATATATATATAGGAAGATGTTTTCTGTGTAACTTTGGATGTGTGGTACACCTGATACCCACCCCCTGTGCTTGAGTCTAATCAATTCAACATAGCTTTGCTGTATGCCAAAAGCTGTGTTGCTGTATTAGCTGTATGCCTGATAAATGATTCTGAGTGACAAGAGTGGAGTGGAACTGAGTTCTCGGGCAGCTGGGTGAAAGAGTTCTCGAAGGAACCCCAACAATTTATAATACCACCAAGATTCTATATAGCACTTTTCATCCATTGATATCAAAACACTTTACATGGGAGATAAATATTCGAACCCTTTTATGGGTGGGGACACTAAGGCAAAAGGAGGTGAAATGACTTGCTCAGGATCCAGGTCAGTGGCGGAGCCAGAAATAGGAACCAGGTCTCCAGAGGAGAGATGGGCAGATAATGGATTTTCCAGTTTACTGGCAATTTAAAAAAAAAAAAAAAATCAACAAAAGTTTAATTTTGGGTCATACCAAAAATGACATTTTTCAACAAATTGAAAAGTTTTGAGTCAAAACAAAATCTTTTGGTACTGTTAAAAGGAAACATTTCACGTTGTTTCACCCTCAGGCATTCTGACAAAAGCCAAGGAAACGATTCATAAAACGACCGGAGGAAGGAGAAGCAGTGATGGTGCCACCCACTCCCTCAAACTTTAGCCCAGTGGTTAGGGCACTCACCTGGGATTTGGAAGATCCCAGTTTAAATCCTTGCTCCAGTGACTAATCATTTATAAAAAGCAGAACAGCTTCAAGAGGAGAGATTGAGAAATCCCCAAGTCAGAATATCCTATAAGCCAGTGGTTAGGGCATTCTTCTGCAATGTAGGAGACCCACATTCAAATCCTTCTATCTCATCAGGCAGAAGAGGGAATTGAACCTGGATCTCCCACAACCCAGCTATATACCCCTAAATTTATAAGGGACAAGGCTAACGTGTATAAGGGGAGATCAGTTGCTTCCTATGCCTCAGTCATTTTATGAATCCTTTCCTTTGTTTTTGTCAAAATAAAAGTAAAAAAGGAAACGTTTGGGTTGAAAGGAAATGTTTTGGTTCAACATTACTGAAATATTTTGACCATTTCAACTTCAATTGAAATTAATCAGCAAACTCAACATGAATTCACTAATAGATTTAGTTGACCCAAAAGTGCATTTTTCAACTAACAAACTACAGTTTTTGTTGAAAAATTTCACCCAGCTCGACTCTGGCGTCCCAATCCACCAGGCCACACTTCTCCACTAGTACCACTGACTTCTTGCTCCCTCTTCTATCTTCTACGTCACTTCTACCCCCCACCCCACCAGGGATGGAATGGCTGAGTTGGCATTCTCCCACTTCTAACCTCCCACCAGTAGGATATAGAGTCCTACAATGGTGATGAAGGGTCTCTCTTTACTCTGCTATCTAGGCTCTGATACGGCCTCTGTGGCAGGGTCAGCCTCCCCAGAACACCTTGCCCATCATCTCTTTCAGAACATGGTGCTGATAATTTTAAACAATAGTCCCAAAGGAAATGTAAAAGAAATGAGTCTTCCACCCTTCCTGAGCTACTCTTCTACCCTGCTTTCTCATAGGGTATGTCTACACTACGGGATTACTCCAAATTTACAGAATTCGATTTTTGGCAACCGATTGTATAGAGTGCATGCGGCCACACTAAGCACATTAATTCGGCAGTGTGCGTCCATGTACCAAGGCTAGTGTCGACTTCTGGAGTGTTGCACTGTGGGTAGCTATCCCATAGTTCCCGCAGTCTCCCCCGCCCATTGGAATTCTGGGTTGAGATCCCAATGCCTGATGGGGCCAAAAATTTGTCGCAGGTGGTTATAGGTAAATGTCGTCAGTCAATCCTCCCTCCGTGAAAGCAACGACAGACAATCATTTTGTGCCCTTTTCCCTGGATTGCCCGGGCAGACGCCATAGCATGGCAACCATGAAGCCCGTTCAGCCTTTTTTCACTGTCACCGTATGTCTACTGGATGCTGCTGACAGATGCGGTACTGCAGCGCTACACAGCGGCATCCCCTTGCCTTTGCAAGTTGGCAAAGACTGTTACCAGTCATACCGTACCGTCTGCTGCTGTCATGGGTGCTCCTGGCCAGCCTCGGTGAGGTCGGTTGGGGGCGCCTGGACAAAAATGGGAATGACTCCAGGTCATTCTCTTCTTTAAGTTTTGTCTAATGGAGAGTCAGTCCTGCCTAGAATATCAGGCACGCCTACTAACGAACCAGAGAGGCAAACAGCCACTCCGGCTCAGAGCCCCAGACATCCCGCAGAAATGATGATCTGCATGCCATTCTAGGGGGTGCCCCTACAACAAGTCCACCCATTGCTTTCCTCCTCCCCCACCCCTCCCGGGTTACCTTGGCAGTTATCCCCCCTTTTGTGTGATGAAGTAATAAAGAATGCATGAATTTGAAACAACACCGACTTTATTGCCTCTGCAAGCAGAGATCAAGGGGGGGAGGGGAGGGCGGTTGGCTTACAGTGAACCACCATTCTGCACTTGCTCAGCCTATGCTGAAAATGGGAATCTGTGATAAGCACTAGGATAGAAGCACAAGCAGGACTGAATCTCCATTTGTGTGTGGGCCTTTGGTTGACACTGGTAAAATACAAAATGTCCCAGGATATGTATGTTGGGGGACAGTTCTAAACGGCAGCTTTATTTTTTTATTTGCAGCAAAAAGTATCTGATTGTGAGACCTGGGAGCAAGGGGTAGGCTGGGGTAGGTGCGACCGTGCGGTGCTGCCGGCTGGGAGAGCAGCCTGAGGCAGAAGCCTCCAGCTGGCATGATATTCCAGGCAGGACTGAATCTCCATTTCACAAAACTTAAAGAAGAGAATGACCTGGAGTCATTCCCTTTTTTGTCCATGCGCCCCCGACCGACCTCACCAAGGCCAGCCAGGAGCACCCACGGGACGACAATGATGGTTACCAGTCATACTGTACTGTCTGCCGTCCGCAAGGCAAGGCAAGGGGATGCTGCTGTGTAGCGCTGCAGCACCGCATCTGCCAGCAACATCCAGTAGACTTAGGCCTGGTCTACACTACGAGTTTAGGTCAACTTTAGCAGTGTTAAATCGAATTAAGCCTGGACACGTTCACACGACGAAGCCCTTTCTTTCGACTTAAGGGACCCTTTAAACCGGTTTCTTTACTCCACCTCCGACGAGGGGATTAGCGATAAAATCGGCCTTAGCGGGTCGGAATTGGGGTAGTGTGGACGGAATTCAACGTTATTGGCCTCTGGGAGCTATCCCACAGTGCTTCATTGTGAGCGCTCTGGACAGCACTCTCAACTCAGATGCACTGACCAGGTAGACAGGAAAAGCCCCGCGAACGTTTGAATTTCATTTCCTGTTTGCCTAGCGTGGAGAGCATAGGTGACCACACAGAGCTCATCAGGATCGCAAAAGAGCTCCAGCATGGACGAAACGGGAGGTACGGGATCGGCTCGTCATATGGGGAGATGAATCAGTGCTAGCTGAACTCCGTAGCCGTAAAAGAAATGGCAAAATATTAGAAAAGGTCTCCAAGGCCATGAAGGACAGAGGCCATAACAGGGACGCATAGCAGTACCGCGTGAAAATTAAGGAGCTAAGGCAAGCCTACCACAAAGCCAGAGAGGCAAACGGAAGGTCCGGGGCAGAGCCGCAAACATGCCGTTTCTACGCGGAGCTGCATGCCATGCTAGGGGGTGCAGCCACCACTACCCCAACCGTGTGCTATGACTCCTTCACTGGAGAAACACACAGGGAAGAGGGTTCAGGGTACGAGGAAGAGGAGGATGAAGATAATGTGGATAGCTCACAGCAGCAAGGAAGCGGAGAAACCGGTTTCCCCAACAGCCAGGATATGTTTATCACCCTGGACCTGGAGCCAGTAACCCCCGAACTCACCCAAGACATGCTCCCAGACCCTGAGGGCACACTGGGGACCTCAGGTGAGTTTACCTTTGTAAATATTACACATGGTTTAAAAGCAAGCGTGTTTAATGATTAATTTGCCCTGGCAATCGCGGCCAGTACAGCTACTGGAAAAGTCTGTTAACGTGTATGGGGATGGAGCAGAAATCCTCCAGGGACATCTCCAGAAAGCTCTCCTTTATGTACTCCTAAAGCCTTTGCAAAAGGTTTCTGGGGAGGGCTGCCTTATCCCGTCCGCCATGGTACTTTACCATGCCAGGCCAGTAGTACGTAGTCTGGAATCATTGTATAACAAAGCATGGCAGCGTATGGTCCCGGTGTTTGCTGGCATGCAGACAACATCCATTCCTTATCGCTCTTTGTTATCCTCAGGAGAGTGATATCATTCACGGTCACCTGGTTGAAATGGGGTGATTTTATTAAGAGGACATACAGAGGTGCCCGTTCCTGCTCGGCTGAACAGAAATGTTCCCCGCTGTTAGGCACGCGGTGCGGTGGGAGGGATGAAGTGATCATCCCAGAGAATTGAGTGTGGGGGGGAGGGGGTCAGTTGGGTTTGTGCTACATGTTAACCCGGGAACCGCAGCCCCTCCTTTTACATTGCAAACCCATTTTAAATGGCCAACCCAATGGGTGCTTGGTATGGGAAATGAGAGCACTACTGTTTGAAACCATTCCCACATATTAAGAAGGTGAAAAAGGCCAAAAGATTGTCGCTTACCATGGCTGCCTGCAAGCTGAATTCTGTTGCCTGGCACTGTGTGAATGATCTCTCACACCGAACCAGCATGCCTTCAATATAAGAGGAAAAATGCGACCTTGTAATGAAAGCACATGTGCTGTGTAATGTGAACAGGAAAATTTAACGTGAAAGAGTGTACCCATTGTTCTCTAAAATGTGTCTTTTTTAACCACCTCTCCCTTCTCCTCCACCAGCTGCAAATGTTTCTCCTTCACAGAGGCTAGTGAAGATTAGAAGGAGAAAACAGGGGACTCGGGATGACATGCTCACGGAGCTCCAGATGTCCTTCCATGCTGAAAGAGCACAGCAGAATGCGTGCAGGCAGTCAATGTCAGACTACCGAAAAGCACAGTATGAACGAGAGGAGAGGTGGCGGGCTGAATCGCGGGATGAACAGAGCAAGTGGCGGTCTGAAGATGATAGGTGGTGTCAGCTTGCTGACGGAAGGCAAGAGTTGATGCTCCGGGTGCTGGAGCATCAAACTGATATGCTCCAGCGTATGGTTGAGCTGCAGGAAAGGCAGCAGGAGCAGAGACCGCCGCTACAGCCCCTGTGTAACCAACAGCCCTCCTCCCCAAGTTCCATAGCCTCCTCACCCAGACGCCCAAGAACACGGTGGGGGGGCCTCCGGCCACCCAGTCACTCCACCCCAGATGATTGCCCGAGCATCAGAAGGCTGGCCTTCAATAAGAGTTAAAGTTTTAAACTGCAATGTGTCCTTTTCCTTCCCTCCTCCCGCACCCATCCCAGGCTACCTTGGCAATTATTCCCCTAGTTGTGTGATGAATTAATAAAGAATGCATGAATGTGAAGTAACAATGACTTTATTGCCTCTGCAAGTGGTGCTCGAAGGGGGAGGGGAGGGTGGGTTGGTTGGTTTACAGAGAAGTAGAGTGAACCGGGTTGGGGGGGGGGCGGGCGCGGCGGAGGGTTCATCAAGGAGAAACAAACAGAAGTTTCACACCGTAGCCTGGCCAGTCACAAAACTCGTTTTCAAAGCTTCGCTGATGCGTACCGCGCCCCGCTGTGCTCTTCTAACCGCCCTGGTGTCTGGCTGCGCATAATCAGCGGCCAGGCGATGTGCCTCAACCTCCCACCCCGCCATAAATGTCTCCCCCTTACTCTCACAGATATTGTGGAGCGCAAAGCAAGCAGCAATAATAATGGGGATATTTTTTTCGCTGAGGTCTGAGTGAGTCAGTAAGCTGCGCTAGCGCGCTTTTAAATGTCCAAATGCACATTCCACCACCATTCGGCACTTGCTCAGCCTGTAGTTGAACAGGTCTTGACTACTGTCCAGGCTGCCTGTGTATGGCTTCATGAGCCATGGCATTAAGGGGTAGGCTGGGTCCCCAAGGATAACTATAGACATTTCAAAATCCCCAATGGTTATTTTCTGGTCCGGGAAGAAAGTCCCTTCCTCCAGCTTTCGAAACAGACCAGAGTGCCTGAAGACGCGAGCATCATGTACCTTTCCCAGCGATTCCATGTTGATGTTGGTGAAATGTCCCTTGTGATCCACCAGGGCTTGCAGCAGCATTGAAAAGTACCCCTTGCGGTTTATGTACTTGGTGGCTTGGTGCTCCGGTGCTCCGGTGCCAAGATAAGAATATGGGTTCCATCTATCTCCCCACCACAGTTTGGGAATCCCATTGCAGCAAAGCCATCCACTATGGCCTGCACGTTTCCCAGTGTCACTACCCTTGATATCACCAGGTCTTTCATTGCCCTGGCAACTTGGATCACAGCAGCCCCCACAGTAGATTTGCCCACTCCAAATTGATTCCTGACTGACCGGTAGCTGTCTTGCTTTGCAAGCTTCCACAGGGCTATCGCCACTCGCTTCTCAACTGTGAGGGCTGCTCTCATCCTGGTATTCTGGCGCTTCAGGGCAGGGGAAAGCAAGTCACAAAGTTCCATGAAAGTGCCCTTACGCATGCGAAAGTTTCGCAGCCACTGGGAATCGTCCCACACCTGCAGCACGATGCAGTCCCACCAGTCTGTGCTTGTTTCCCGGGCCCAGAATCGGCGTTCCACAGCATGAACCTGCCCTAGTAACACCATGATTTGCACATTGCTGGGGCCTGTACTTTGTGAGAGGTCTATGTCCATATCAATGTCCTCATCACTCTCGTCGCCGCACTGCAATCGCCTCCTCGGCTGGTCCTGGTTTTGTTTTGGCATGTCCTGGCTCTGCATATACTCCAGGACAATGCGCATGGTGTTCACAGTGCTCATAATTGCCGCAGTGATCTGAGCGGGCTCCATGATCCCAGTGCTATGGCGTCTGGTCTGAAAAAAGGCATGAAACTAGTATCTGACGGACGGAGGGAGGGAGGGGTGAGTGACGACATGGCGTACAGGTACAGGGAATTAAAATCAACAAAGGTGGCTGTGCATCAGGGAGAAACACGAACAACTGTCACACAGAATGCCCACCCCCCCAAAGATTGAACTCAAAACCCTGGGTTTAGCAGGCCGTTGATTTCATGGAGGGAGGGGGAAGCAAATGAATACAGAACAAATCTATTTTTTACATCTTAAGCTGGCAGACAACGTTGCAGCATGACTGATAGCCCTCAGCATCTTCTGGGTGCTTGGCAGAAAATAGCATACTACGACTGATAGCCATCATCGTCAAGACTGCCCAGGTGCCCATGATTGACAGCCACTGCAGTACGATGACGACGGATACCAGTTGTAATATACCATCTTCTACCAAAAGGCAAGGGGCTGCTGTTGTGTGCAATGCAGCCCCACGTCTGCGAGCCCCACGTCTGCCAGCACCCAGATCGCCGATGAAGGCTACCAGTCATACTTCACCGTCTACTGCCAAAAGGCAATTAGCTGCTGCTGAGTAGCAATGCAGCACCATGTCTGCCTGCACCCAGAGGACATATGGTGATGGTGAGCTGAGCTGAGCGGGCTCCATGCTTGGCGTGGTATGTTGTCTGCACAGGAAACCCAGGTAAAAAGGCGCAAATCAATTGTCTGCCGTTGCTCTGTCGGAGGGGGAGGTGCCTGACGACATGTACCCAGAACCCCCCGCGACACTGTTTTGCATCATTCAGGCATTGGGATCTCAACCCAGAATTCCAATGGGTGGCGGAGACTGCGGGAACTGTGGGACAGCTACCCATAGTGCAACGCTCCGGAAGTCGAAGCTAGCCTCGGTACTGTGGACGCGGTCCGCCGACTTCATGCACTTAGAGCATTTTATGTGGGGACACACACAAGCGGCTGTATACAACCGATTTCTATAAAACCGGCTTCTATAAATTCGACCTAATTTCGTAGTGTAGACATACCCATACAGGGACAGTGAAAAAAAGGCGAGAAACAATTTTTTCCCTTTGCTTTCACGGGAGGGGTGGGGGCCTGATGACATATACCCTGAACCACCCGCGACTATGTTTTTCACCCTTCTGGCACTGGGAGCTCAACCGAGAATTCAAATGGTTTTCGGAGAGTGCGGGAACTGTGGGATAGCTACAGTCGTCAGCCGCCCCTCCCTCCCTCCGTGAGCGTCCATTTGATTCTTTGGCTTTCTGGTACGCTTGTCTCAGCTCCTTAAGTTTCACGCAGCACTGTGTTGAAACTCATAGTGTAGACCAAGTACTGATTCTCTGTACATTCTTCCTGTTGGCCCAGCTTCTACCCAAGTCATTGACTCTTGGGGCTTCCTCCCTAGAGCTCCTCCCTCAATTTGGTTCTCCACAGGCTGGATCCTTATTCCCAGTCTCTCCAGGCAGTCTAACTGGGGTTTAGCTGTTTGTAGAGCCTGCCACAGACATCTCCTTTTCTCCAGTTGCCCTCTCCCTTCAGGGCCAGTCACAGAAGACAACCTCCTTTCTTTCTCTCTTCCCTTAAGGCACCAGTGACTAGACTTCACTTATTTTGTGCATTCTGTGCCCACACCTCCCCTTTGAATGTGGTGTTATTGAGGAAGCCTAGGTATCTTTATCCTGTTTCCAGTTCTACTCCCTATAGTGCCTTTTCTTCCACCTTTTTCTCCACTGTCCCTTCCTTATCTATTGAAGTGGAGATTCACTCCTCTTTCCCTCCCCATTGATTCTCACCACCTACCTCTTCTCCCCTTTTTTCTACAGGCTCCCCCGTTGATGAGGGCCTCATTGGATGTCTGCTTTCTCTCGCTCCTCTTTTCATTCTTTCCCCCACCCTTTCTTTTCCCCAATCCCCTTCACCACAAAAACAGAAGCTCTCTCTTTTATCCTCCCTGGTGATGGGCCTGCAGGTGTGGATTCTCATTTCTCCCCTTTCCTCCCACCACCATCAGGGGTTCTTTTATCTTTCTCCCACTCTCTTCTCACAGAGTAAGAATCTCCCACGTGGTAGGTGTTTTCTCCTCACTCTGTCTTTGCCCCTTAGTTCTTTTTTCCTTTCTCATTGTTGTCTCTTGAGGTAGGGCTCTTCTCTACTTCTCTCTCTTCATCTTTGGTCCTATCTCCAAGGGGATGCAGTTAAAGAGTTCTCTTCTCATTCCTCCCTTTTCTCTCATGGGGGGATGTAGTCCCCAGGTGAGGACTTGCTCTCTCTCCCCCTCCCTGCTCTGGAGAGGTAAACTTCGTTTCCCTCCAGTGTTACTATAGCCCTCTGAACAGCTGGTGCTCAGGCAGAAGTCTTTGAAAGTCTGAATTTACTGACCAGAGGCCTAATCCAGACCACCAGTCAGTTCAGACACTACAGGTCTAAGTCAGGGACAACAGCTACATATTAGAGCTGCCTGGAATTTTTTTTGACAAAACTGTGTCTTTTTATTGTTGTTACTGATGAAAAATGCCAAAATTAAAAAATAAATATTTCACAGATGCATTTTGATGAAATTTTAAATGAGAAAGTTTCTCAGGTCTGGGGCGGATGCACATGAGAGAGAGAAAGTCAAATAAAAAACCCAAACTTTTTGATCCAACAATGGACTTTTAAACAAAATTCCACTTCACTAAAATTTTTGAAAGGTTTTGGTTTTGTTCCACATTGGCACAAAGACAAATTTCAAAACCTCAGAAGTTTGCATGAAACAGAACGAACATTCTCTGGAGAGCTTGACTAGATATTCTTCCCCATTTGGCCATCTAGAAGGGAGGGGGAGAAGACAGCTAGTGAATCAAAGTCTCAGTTTCATCCCAGTCTGCTCATAAGCCAATTAAGTCAGTCTTTTTGTGTCAGGAAAATCAGCTTAAGAGACACCTCCTTTTCTATGTGGTTTAGCAAAAAGCTGTTTTGACAGCTCCAAGAGGGGTGAGGAATAGGGCAGACCTGTCTACTCTGCAGCTTTTGGCTGGATGTTAGCTGGTTTATGGAGCCCTCCAGACTTCTCCTCACTTCTTCTGCCCTTCCGCAGGTCCCCCGATACTTCTGTTCGTCTCCTGCATGTGATACAATATTGCCAACTTTCACAATCTTATCATGAGTCTCATGACATTAGGTGTCTTATTTAAAGCCCCGCCTCCTTTAGGCAACTGATTACCTGAAGAGCTAAAAAAGTAGTAAGCCGGAGTCTCCCCATCTCAGCATCAATGCCTAGCAACAGTACTGATGTTAGGAAGGGAACAGCAGCATTAGCCTGAAGGGATTGTACGGAGTAGAAACAGCAGTGAGGGACATCACATGAATTCCCCCACATGTCTGGGGAGTAAAAAAAAAAAAAAAAAAAAAAAGAGTAGCAACAATGCCATCATCCTCTCCCTCGAGACTACTAGGGGCAGCAGGGAAAGGAGAAGAATAAAGAAATGAAATGGCAGAGGGAAATGACTCTCCCACGCCGCTTTCTCCAAAGCTTCCCACAGAGCTGGTGTTTGTGGAGAAAAGGAGTTTGTTGCAACATATAAAATATATTTTTCACTGGATTATGAAAAATCAGATAGAGACACTCAATGCAACAGCAATTGGAATATTTCAAATTAGGGTTTATTATATATTTTATATATTCTAAATGTCAGAACATTTAAACCATTTGCCACAGAAAAATAAGGGGAGGGGAAGGGGAAAGATATTGTGAACAATCTCAGGGTTTTCCATGTAGAAATATAGGTAGGGGAGACACAAAGAGGAAAGAGCAACAAAAGAGCTGGGGTGGAGAACAGAAAGAAATGCATAACTAGCAGGGGATGCCAGGAAAAAAAAAATCTCAGGAGGGAAGAAGTAAGAGGGAAAGAGGAAATACACACAAGCCAGTATAATACATATTAGCTTGCTTTCAGGGTTGAGGCTCTGAGTTTATTTTGCCTGCCCATCTAGTTAATTGTCACTATTAGACTGACAGCTTAAAGAAGTTCTCCCCTTATGACTGAGGGTGTGTCAAGGAAACACTCAGTTCTCCCTATACATTAGGGATTTTATTTTCTATTGTATGTAAAGGACAAAGTAGATAGCAGGTAGCAGTATAAAATTTGCAGCCTGGAGCAAACTAATTATTTCACATTGACAAACAGGCATCTTATTTACTGTGTTGATTTTTTAAAGGGATTTTATTTTTATTTTCAAGGGGCTTCACCTGATAGTAAGTGTTTCTCCTAAAGTACATTGGAAATAACAACTACATTGTCTTCCACTTAACTTCAATCTGAGTCAATCTTGACATTTTTTCCTCATTTTGGAACTGCTTGACCCAAACGAGGCCAGTTTTCTTCACCAGAACCTTTTGAATTCATGTCAGCTTAATTTTCATATATGGACTTATTTTACTCAAGCACTAAAATGCTCCAGAAAGTGAACTGCACAGTGTTTATTGCAGGATTCAAATACATTATGAAGCAGGAGACCAAACGGTTGAGTGATTTCACTCACAGAGAATTGAGCTATAAACCGTCTGAGCTGCACTATATGGCATACTTTGATACAGTAATTGCACAGGGAAATTATAAAAATAGAGAGAAAAAAAAAATCACACCGCATCATTTCCAGGGGATTAAAGATATACATCAATATACAAGTGTAAATATGAGTGCATTTAAATGAGCTGTTTAGCATGAACACCAATTAGTGCAAATAAATCTCTTTTCTCCTGTCATTTGGAATATGAAAAGCAACCCCTAACAATGCTTACTTTGATTTTATCAGGCCTAAAAACAATAATGGCATTTAATCCTGGAAATTATCATAATAGCCTAATTTAAAGAAAAAGCTCTCCCATCTTTATATTCAGAATTTCCAATTTTTTATGAAGTCTTTATCTTAAAAAAAAGTCAGTAAAAGATAATATGATAATACGATAATGCATACTGGAACCATAAACAATTCCCTTCTTTTAGGGTGCCTTGCCCAGGAAAAGGATGCCTTGCAGAAGAAGTTTCCTTATACTAGTTCATCGTTTTCTATAACATTAACTGCTTCTGATCCTTGCGGGGGGTCTATCCACACATTTCCAGTACACAGCCAGGCAGCACCTTCTCTCCTCCAACTCACAGGCTACAGAATTTATAACTTTCTAATCCATTTCTCCTTTGGGTTTCTAGTGGTACTCCCAGGCAAAAGTCAAAAATGTAAATAGCTAACAACTAGCACTTGGACTCAGCTCAGTCACTTCCCTATGGTTCCTAGGATATGCACTTATATCTCCCAAAGAGCTTTCTCCCCACCCCTTCCTTTATATCCCTTCCAATGGGGTATCATTTGAAGCCTCCTTAGTGTGGTACTCAAAAGCCAAACAGTTCTCCCCAAGATCCCTTACCTTATGATGACAAACATGACCAGAGAGTTGCCCACCAAGCCAACCACAAAGACCACAGAGTAGACAGCAGTGATGATAATGGGGATAGCTGGGGAAATGTTGGTATGGTTCTGCTGCAGGTCTTCAAAGCCACCACTGGCATTGTTGCCATATTCGGCCCAGTCCAGGAGCCAGCTGCTGCTGCTGGGGAGGAGGCAGGGACCTGGAGAGCAGGTGGAGGGTGGCTCCTCACGGAAAATGTGCACGGGGGGCTCCATAGGGTCCATTGTTACCACAAGCAGAGAGGAGGATGGGACAAGGATGGAGACAGCAGAAGGCAAATAGGCTTGAAAGAGAAGAGAGAGAATGAAACACACTGTGCAAACTTTCCATTCAAACAGACCTGCATTTCAAAATCATGTGTGGGGGGGATGGGAGGGTCAATGGTGGGGAGGGGGATATTTTAATAAGCAGAGGTTTAAATAAATCCCATTTAATTAAATGCAATATTTTAAAATCTCATCATTGTTTAATATAAGAGGTAAGTGCTGGTAAATGCTCTATGAGATGCATGGCTAAAGTTTCCTCCACTTAGAGATTACACATTAGGAACAAAACAGAAGAGAGACCATAACAATTTAGAAACGGCTCAGTTCCACTCCTCTGGTTTCCCCCTCCCTCCACATTTTTTTAAGTCAAACAGTGTCTTAATCTCTAGATGTTCTTACTGCCTTGACTACAATGAAAAGGGGGTGGGGGGAAATCCACCCCCTTCACCACGAAGGTGTGCTTTTCTGCCCTGAGTTTTTTCCACATTCAGATGTGACACCTTTAAATGAGATCAACGAAATTTCAATAATTACCTCTTTCAGTCCTGAAAAAGGAGCAGAGTCCCCAAATGCTGTTAGGAGTAGTAAAGAAGCATCCTTTCAGCTCTTGGAGGTGTCACTGATCTTCTAGGACTTTTGAACCTGGAGCATCTATGCCTCTGGAGAGCTGAAAACGTGCTGGAGATGGAGCTGAATCCGAATCTTTAGCTCCGAGGTGGCAGCAGCTGCTGCTGCTACAACTCCCAGCACTTCCCCCTTTTACACACACTCTCTGTCTCACTCTCACTCTGCCAGGTCTCCAGTAGCACTCTGCATTAACGCACACATTCTCCTCTATCTCAGTCCCTGCAGCTCAAAAGCTCACATGACTTCTGTCTAAACACTGACAGGCAGACAAGTTGAAAGGAAAGACAGACAGTAAGTTCTACACTAAATGAATGTATCATTTCTATACACTTTTCCAAGTTGTCTTTCCCTTTTTTTTCCCTCGTAGGCAGTTTTAAGGCCTTCATGCAATGGTACTTGCTCCCTTACTGAATATTCCAAATTTTGCTAACTAGAACACACTGGACAAAAGAGGAATCTCAAATGAAACCCTTTTGACTTTTTCCTATTAATGGAAAGTTTGCACATGGTGTTTCATAATATATTTTGGGGAGGACAGAATGTAGATTCATGAAACTGGATCCAAACAGTTCCTCATTGGGAGGTTGTGTAATATTTCATTAGCAAGAAGTCAGTTAGGAGGGGTCTAGGGACAGTTATAGGCAGAAGCTCAGCAGGGAAGCAGAGAGTGAGACAGTAGATTTAGATAAAATATCCTTGTTCTTTTTCTCATTAGCTTCCTTGTACAGTGTTAAAAGAAAGCAGCTCTTTTGTGAGTCTTTGCCATTGTCACATAACATCATAATATTACATTCCACCAGAAACTAACCCCCCAGGGACCTGATATGTGTTTAGAGGGATTCCACCATAAACTATATCCCAAAGCAGCAGCATATGGGGGGGAGGGGGTACACAACCCAAATCCCTAGAAGTTGAATATCAGATGAAAATATTCAGTCATGCAGGTATTTGGATCCTGAACATGATTCTGGATGCTATTTAATTAATCTGACCCCAGTTGGGGGTGGAGAGCTCCACTATGTTTCTCTCT
This sequence comes from Malaclemys terrapin pileata, assembly GCF_027887155.1. Taxonomy (NCBI): domain Eukaryota; kingdom Metazoa; phylum Chordata; order Testudines; family Emydidae; genus Malaclemys; species Malaclemys terrapin. The sequence continues at coordinate 68,890,126 of NC_071506.1, read as the reverse complement.
AAATGCCAAATTGGTGAGCGAAACAGAAGATTCTCTAGGCCCACACTCTGCAGCAGAGAGAGGAAACAGACTAGCTGTCTTTGTAAGGACGGACAATGGGGTAAGCAGGGCTTCCCTGAAGAAGACAACGGCAGGTGACTGAATGTAAAGTGCTTCTGTGCATTTTGGTGGAGTTCAACAGGGTGGTATGTGTTCCTCTTGCGCCTTTTGTAATGCGGAGACTTTACTCCATGCTCTGATTTCAGTTGAAGAGTTACTAACAACATCTTAGAAAGGGGCTCCAAACCCACAGGCCGATGTGGTTTGAAAACCCAATCACAATGCTTGACATTTTGCCAAAACCAAACCATGTTTCGTAGCATACTTCTCTGCTCTCCAATATGTAGATGTAGCTGTAGTGTTTTAAATAAATTTGAAACTACCAAAAACAACAGATGCAACAAAAACGTGACAGAAACGTCCCTGAGTGAGTCATACGCATTTCAAAGATGTAGCAATGACCTATGGACTGCCATGAAAAAAGCTGCTCCCCACAGCTTCTCTTCTTCCTTCAGCTGCAGCCTATAGGCCAATCTTAACATACGGAAGTCAGACCTGGAATAACCAATATGCACTTGTGCACTTGCACAGCCACATCTGAGGGAGGCCCCTGACGACCAGGAGAAAAAAAAAATTGAGTGGCACTGCTCAAATTTGGCCTGGCTGTCCCTCCATCATGACAGAGGGGCAGGTGTGCTAAACCTGAGTGGCGTGGGGGTTGTGTAAGTGCAGGGCAGGTGATGGGAATGAGCAGAACTGGGCCACCAGAATCAGGAGGAGCCACTCGGGCTTGGGATGAGAGCAAAGCACTGAGCCAGAGGTGCGCAGGAGAGTGACCAGATGGGTCCTGGGGGCAGCAGATGAGGAGCTGCAGGTGAGTTGCTGGTGGGCTATGGCGTGAGTGGGGGTGGGGATGGGGGTGGGGCAGCAGTGGAGTTGAGGACTGGAATGTTGGGGGCTCTGGCTGGTGGAGCTGAGGTGTTGGGGGCTGCAATGAGTGTGGTGTATGTCAGGGTTTCTGGGGTGGGGGCTGGTGGAGAGTTGGTGGGATATAAACGGGGTGGGAGAGGCATTCAGGTGTCTGTGTGTGTGGTGAGGAGAGGGAAATTCTGGGGTCTGTGTTGGGTGGAGTATATATGGAGCAGGGACACTTTTTCTGTCTAGTTTACAGAAGGTGGGGGCTCCCCAACTTCCATAGTGCACAGAGATCCGACCTTCTTTAACCTGGGCCTGACTGAAGTAGGGTGACCAAAGAGCAAGTGTGAAAAATCAGGACAGGGTGGGGGGTAATAGGTGCCTATATGATTGAAGTGTTGGCTAGTGGGCAATTTACTGGCTGTCACTTTTAATCTATACTTTAATTCAGTAATTTTCAATTACTTTTAACATTTTATTTGAACTGTTCCATATTACATAGGTAACATGTAACTATATATATATATAGTGACAAAGTTCCTCCTATATCTTGGTGGGTCCTACGCTTATTGGCGGATTTTCTTGCCTCAGAGATTCACCATGTGGGTTGGGGAACAGCCCAGAGACCTTCCCCTCTGGGAGAACCCACGGTCCAGGGTTTGGGGGGAACCCGGGCCCGCCCTCTACTCCAGGTTCCAGCCCAGGGCCCTGTGGACTGCAGCTGTCTATAGTGCCTCCTGTAACAGCTGCATGACAACTACAACTCCCGGGCTACTTCCCCATGGCCTCCTCCAAACACCTTCCTTATTCTCACCAAAGGACCTTCTTCCTGGTGTCTGATAACGCTTGTACTCCTCAGTCCTCCAGCAGCACACCCTCTGACTCTCAGCTCCTCACACTCCCACCACAAACTGGGGTGAGCTCCTTTTTAAAACCCAGGTGCCCTGATTAGCCTGCCTTAATTGATTCTAGAAGCTTCTTCTTAATTGGCTCCAGGTGTCCTAATTAGCCTGCCTGCCTTAGCTGGTTCTAGCAAGTTCCTGATTACTCTAGTACAGCCCCTGCTCTGGTCACTCAGGGAACAGAAAACTACTCATCCAGTGAGGAGTATATTTGCCCTCTACCAGACTCCTGTACCCCACTGGTCTGGGTCTGTCAGCATATAATATATATATATATATAGGCTGCATTCTGGTCAATTCATCAATAAAGCGAGACTTCTGATTGTTACATTGAAGATAGGGTGGATGAGGAGGAAGTGGTTTGTTGTTCTCCAGTTACTCTAGGTGGATCAGAAATGTTCTTATGGAGAAACCCCCCCCTGCTATTTTGAATGTTCCGGACAAATCTAAAATGAAAAGGGTGAATAAATACAGTTAGATTAATTAATAATTGACCCCTAACTTTTTAAAGGTTTAGATAAGGGACCACCCTTCCTCTTCCCAACTTCCATTCTCCAGCTAAGTATTGAGTATGGTTGTGGCTTATAAATCTCAAAGGATCTCCAAGTACTAAAAGTTATGCAAACAGGTATGCTTATCCTCAACTATAGTTGCCAACCCTCCAGGATTGTCTTGGAGACTCCAGGAATTAAAGATTTAAAATTATGTCATGTGATGAAACCTCCAGGAATATGTCCAACCAACATTGGCAACCCTATCCTCGACTGAATGGCGTAACTGTCATCACAAGGGACAGGAGATCCTTCAACTCACATGGGTAAGGGGAGAAAGAAAAAAGATCTTAGCAATCCACTCAGCAGCCCATGTCCTTCTCTGGGACACCAGATGGAACTGAAGATCCCCCTGCCTCCTGGGGTGGTAGAGGGGTGGGGAGAGAGAAATCCAAGCCAGGCCACGCCCGTGGACCCAGCAGATAGTGCCAACAATTAGTCTTGCAGCTTGAGTAATAGTTTGTGCTACAGTAATGAAAATAAAGGGTTCCAGATCTGATGATGGGGGTGGGGATACACGGTTGATATACGTAGTGGAATTTGTTTTTACTTTTTCCCCTTAAAAATAGGAGAATACATACAAAATAGTATATTAAAAGATTATTATTTAGGTTGCAAATTCAAACAACCAAAAAGTTTAAAAATGCCAGATTTGGTTCCCCCTTGTGCATATGTGCTATGGTATTCTATAATCACATGATCACATATTTTTTCCATACGAGCCCTGCCTCCTGCACTGCACAGATTGGATGCACAAGGTAGCAAGATGCATGGTTGCCTATGCAACATAAATGTGCTTGCACATGTTACCATATATCTGACATTTCCTGTCAAACGCGTGACTTTGTAACCTAATTAACATATAGTTGTCCTGTATGTACTAGAATCTTTAATGAAAACAAGCAGGCAGGGCCTCAGCTCATCATCTCATTAGAAAACAAAATAAAAAGGCATATCCATCAGCACAGTGCCCTCTAACAATATACGAGGACATTAATTCAGTACTGATTCAGATGTAAGAATAAAACCTACTGAATCACCAGCATTACTTTCTCTAGCACCTATGTGGCAGGCTGCTGCATGGGACTGACATCACCATCTCAGAAGATTAGGTATCTTTGAAGCTCTCCCATCTAAGTGCTAACCCTATTCATCTTCTGAAAGCTGACTGGATCATGGCAAACAGTGGTGTTTCTGCAGGCTACTTGCTGTCTCTGTCATTTTGCCAGATGCCAGATGATTAGGCTGTGAAGCCCCCTGTTGAATGAAAAAAAGTCTCATTTTCTGCTTCAGTTTCAATTATTGTTCCCCGAAGATGGAATAGTCTTTTGGGGTTTGTAAGTTAAACTCTGAAGAAAGCTGAAAACTTGAATTTCAGCCATAAGCTTTGGTGTGGGGACTATGATCATTTGCAAGACCTATTTTTAGTCTTCTGGGAAACAATAAGTAGTCACACTCCCCCCACCCCAAATATCTGCTAACTTGCTCCATTTTAATCCACCTGATAACTATTTTTCTCTTTGCTACCTGGTTGACCAACGGTTACAATAAAAGAGAACCTGAATAATGAGAGAGAGTTTAAAGAGCTTTCAAGTGGCTTTGGTTGCTAAGGGAACCAAGTTCTCCTGTCTACACACATTCAGAAATGATAGCTGTCTGTGCGAAAACTAGCTGTCAGGAATTTATATTTTATCCTGTTCCTGTGGGGGGGGGAAAGAACATAAAATAATTATTCCTACATGGTTCATGTGCATGTAGATAGATATACTGTATTGTAAACTTCATTCTCAGGAGGCTTCATTTTTACCTGCCAATGAAAGATGTTCAAATTCTATTTTAAAGTAAGTCATTGGTATTGCCATCCATTGATTCTTCAGGAAAAAAGCTCAACCAAGCATTGGGTCACCTTCCTCTTCTCTTTTCAGAACTCAGACTTCCTCTAGCAGAAAGATGTATAGAAGAGGGAGCCCTACAGTGAAACATAACCAACTAGGGAGTTTACAAGTACAATGACACAGTACCTGCCAAATATTTTCTGAATGAAGTGTGGTAAAGATGCTGAGTCAATAAAGGAGGGGGAGGATAAGGATTTGAGCACCAAATCTGACTAACTGCAACACAAGGATTTAATTTCTAAATCAAATGGACAGAGAGGTCCTTCTCCTCTGTGATAATCTCTATGAAGTCACAACCAGTAAAACTATTGGAGATGGTGGTGGTCCATACAATCAATCCAGATTGCCTTTAGGCAATTTCCCAGTGGGCACTTTCCCATTGTGAGGAGTTTTAATCTACTTTTCTCATAACATTAACCAGATTCAGGGCAATCTCACAGTATCTATGGTAACAATATGAAAGCAGGAGGGAGCAAATGCACCTCCTTCCCTGATTGACTTTTATCCAATTTCTGCAACTAGAGGTTCTAATGCTCCAGAAGAGCTGCAGTCAGCCACCTGTGGTTTGCATCCAAAATCTTCATGGCTGCTGGAAGCCTACTGAGAATACCTGAACCCTTTACTGGCAGAGATTTTTAGTACCTTCCTTAAAGAGAGCAACTTCTCAACCTGTGGTTGAGGATACTCAGGAAACCATTTCTTGTCCTTAATGTTCTCCTAATTATTGTCTGGTATCTAATAACTCCTTTTGAGGAAGGCCATTGGGAAGGTAATGTTTGACCAACTCCAACAGCATCTGATATCCTCCAATTCCTTGATTTCCAATCAAGTAGGATATAGGCCTGGACAAGATATGGCAATAATGTTAGTGTCAGTGGTTCATAATCTGCTCAGGAGAATAGAGAGAGGTCAGCTGCTAGTGCTGATACTATTTGATCTCTCAGTAGACTTCTGTATTTTAGAACTTGAGATGCTGTAGAAGTCACTGCTGGGCTTCACAGTCAAAAATCACCTTAAAATAGTTCTGTTAATTTCTTTTGGAAAGATCCCTGAGTTGTGCAGGCTGTCTACTAAAATGACTACTATTCTTCCCAGATGGATTTCAGCTATTGAACTCCAGAAGACTCAAATTTTGTTTCTTTTCCTGTTGAATTATGTTTAAACAGAAACCACCAAGAGAGATTTTGGGTGTTTTAGACTACTGTGTCATCAGTGTGCTTCTTAGACATCGGAAAAGCAAGTAAACAATCTAAGCCTGATGGAAAAAGAGACTGACAGAAATAAGGAACAGATAAGATGGAGTGAGTATACCAGATGCTGGAGAAAAAAAAAAAAAAAAAAGACTACCAAGAAATAGCAATTTTATTCAATCACCATCTGTCTGTTGGTTACACGAAAAATACATTGACTCTGCATAGGCAACTCACAACTCATAGAGCCTGAGCTTCTCCCACTTCTTTGTTCTCTTGTGCCATTGCCTTGCTCTTTACATCTTAATTGTTAACTAATTAATGATATACACACATAACAACAAAGCTGTTCACTTGACACCACAAAGAGCATGCTTGATTCTAAGAGGGAATGGAATCAAGCAGGATCACCAATGCAGGTCAAAGATATTGAGACTTTCATGAAGTGTTGGGATGGGGAGAAATTTTGAGCGAATTACCTTTTTTAAAAAAAAAAAATCAGTGATACCAAAACAATAAACCCTGCAAGTAGTGCCATCAGTAAAGAGCTAAGATTCAGTGTGACTTTGCAATCACTGGTACTTCAGACACACAACTCAAACTGAATTCCAAGGTTTTATAAAACTGCATTGACACTAACCCAGCAGCACACAATATGCAAAACAAGTATCATTTAAGGGAAGGAAAAATACATAACTGAAACTTTAGCATGCAGGGGAAAACGGCAGTATTTGAGGAATACCACCAAATGAGAAAAAGATGTTAGGGTCTGATAACCACACAGGGGCTTGGTCCTGAAATCTTAATTCTCATTGTCCTCATGCACACAAATACTGTAACAAAGCTGGCACAGGATGTACTCCAATTCACTCTCTGAAGTGAAGAATAAAGAAAGCAAAGTAAATGTAATCATTTTAATAGCTATATTCAATACAAACAGCAGAGGGTGTAGGTGCTACAATATGTATCTATCATAGGGATGCTAACCATAAATATGACTGCAATCTGCAAATGAATAGTGGTCATTAATTGTGTGCCTAATTATATTTTAAGTACTCCAACACTAAGTGACAGAAAGATATTAAGGTTTGAGCATAAGCCTATCTACAAACACTGCGGCCTTGTAATAATGGAGCTGTTTGATTATACATGTGAATTGGCAACATCAGAAGATGAAAAAACATAGAAGGAGATATTTCAACTCTGTATATGAGCCACAGACAAACCGCTGGTGTGCAGTGTTACACTGTGAAGTTTGCCTATTAAAGATATATTTGATCCTATTATGGATACTGAAATTAACTGTAATTATGGAAACGAGTCTGAAAAGCATATTACTGTTTTGCAGCATATGTAAATCTGCCAATGTGACAGACATTTGTTTAGACAAACGATGCAAGAAGAAAATGGGACTATGATCAATTTGTCAATCACTTAAAGAAAAGCTAAAAACGACATTTGTGTATGCTGGAGATGATCACATTAGCAAGCAACTAAATGGATCATGTAAATTACTAAAGCCAAATTATGCCACCATTATTCACTCTGAGTAGTATCTTACTTGATGAATAATCTCATTAAATCATGAGACTAATGATGTAAGGTACTAATGTATATGGCTGAATTTGGCTGTAAGTTTGCAGTGAGATTCTGAAAAAGATAATGGGAAACTTCATATTAACAAAACTATAGAAAATTATATGGGCAACTCAAGCAGAAGGAAATCATGCTACAAAAGTGGAAAGAGTTGCCAAGGCAAAGCAAACTTCATGCAAAAAACAAATTATATAATGAAGAAGAAAAAGAAAACAAATGGTTTTCATGGTATAAAAATATATACATTATAGCCAAGAAGGTCAAGCCACATCTAATTTAAAAGCTAACCACTGCATTCCCCACCTCCATCTCTACCACATGCTCTGTAAATTTTGCCTCTCACCCCCAGTTCAGCAGAACATCAGTTCAGCTGCCTGTCAGGTAGTCAGTGCCCAAAGGAGACAATAGAGAATCATGTATCCCTTAGTATTAAAACTTTCAAAATAAAAAAAATCACACAAGAAATAGTATTGGAGAGATGTTCACTGGCTGTAAAGTTACTTTTGTAAAATGAGCTAAAATGGCAGAGTTACAGTTTACATCTTCTCTCCGGGTGCACCTACTCAGGTCTCAGACCTTGAGCCTTTACCTCTCCTGGTAGGAGTCCCATGATTCTCCCACTCCTACACCGGGACCTGGGCTACTTACTATACCTTGTGTCTCAATCATACTGCCCAAGCAGGTCTGTCAAGGCTGTATCCCCACTTTGAACTTTAGGGTACAAATGTAGGGGCCTGCATGAAAACTTCTAAGCTTAACTACCAGCTTAGTTTTGGTTCGCTGCCACCATTCTTAAAAACTAATTCCCTTCCCTGGGTAGCCTTGAGAAACCTTTACCAATTCCCTAGTGAATACAGATCCAAACCCCTTGGATCTTAAAACAAGGAGAAATTAACCATTCCTCTCCTTCCTCCCACCAACTCCTGGTGAATACAGATCCAACCCCCTTGGATCTAAAAACAAGGAAAAATCAATCAGGTTCTTAAAAAGGCTTTTAATTAAAGAAAAAGGTAAAAATCATCTCTGTAAAATCAGTATGGAAATTAACCTTACAGGGTAATCAAACTTAAAGACCTCAGAGGACTCCCCTCTAGTCTTAGGTTCAAAGTACAGCAAACAAAGAAACACTTTAGTAAAAGGTACATTTACAAGTTGAGAAAACAAAGTAAAACTAAGACGCCTTGCCTGGCTATTTACTTACAAGTTTGAAATAGGAGAGACTTGTTTAGAAAGATGTGGAGAACCTGGATTGATATCTGGTCCCTCTCAGTCCCAAGAGCGAACGAACTCCCAAACAAAGAGCACAAACAAAAGCCTTCTCTCCCCCCTCCCCCCCCGCCAAGATTTGAAAGTATCTTGTCCCCTTATTGGTCCTTTGGGTCAGATGCCAGTCAAGTTACCTGAGCTTCTTAACCCTTTACAGGGAAAAGGATTTTGGAGTCTCTGGCCAGGAGGGATTTTATAGTACTGTACACAGGACAGCTGTTACCCCCTTCCCTTTATAGTTATGATAAGGTCTGACTGGGTTTAGCACCTGTGGTTCTTTTCTTCTGGAGTTTGTGATCAGTGGTGAATTCTCCCATCAGACAGCCTTCTTAAACCAAAGTATTGTTGAATCTTAACAGTAGGAATAAAGCAAAACTTAAGAGAAAATTAATTGTTAAAATAACAAAAAGTCTACATTCATACCTATCTTACCTAGAGGTTTACCATCCCTTGGGAGAGCCCCTAGGCAGGCCTCTCATTCTTAGATATTCTAAAACTCTCAGGTCTGGGTGTCAGTCTGTTTCCCTCAACTATGTCTCTTCCCTGCTGAGAGAGGGACCTTTTAAAAACTATTTGGGGTCTTTTTTCCTCCTGTGTCTTCCTTCACTTGCAGGACAGGAAGGATCTCTGAGAAGATCACTTAGACATAGAGTGACCGATGTCCGGATATTAGGGGTTTTGTCTTATATATGCAACTATATTGCCGCCTGTCCCCCCCATCACACACACAAAGAAAAAAAGTGTCCCAGTTTTTCACACTTGCTATTTGGTCACCCTACTTAGACATTTTTCTCCTACTGCACCCTTCCAAGTTCCCTGAAGTCATCTAGAGACACAGATTAACTTATTTAGACAATGAAATTGAAAACATTAATACAACTGAAAAACATCAAAGACCCATGCCATGTATAAGCTCAGTTATGGTTATCCAGTCTGTCTGGACAAAACCTAGACAAATTGGAGGATAGGGACAAACAAAATTTGATGAGGTTCAAAAAGGACAAGTGCAGAGTCCTGCACTTAGGACGGAAGAATCTCATGCACTGCTACAGGCTCGGGATCAACTGGCTAACTGACAGTTCTGCAGAAAAGGACCTGGGGATTACAGTGGATGAGAAGCTGGATATGAGTCAACAGTGTGCCCTTCCTGCCAAGAAGGCTAGCGGCATATTGGGCTACATTAGTAGGAGCATTGCCAGCAGATCGAGGGAAGTGATTATTCCCCTCTATGCGGCACTGGTGAGGCCAGTATTGAGTCAAGTTTGGGCCCCCCCCCCACTACAGAAAGGATGTGGACAAACTGGAGAGAGTCCAGTGGAGGGCAACGAAAATGATTAGGGGGCTGGGGCACATGACTTATAAGGAGAGTCTGAGGGAATTGGGCTTATTAAGTCTGCAGAAGAGAAGAGGGGGGGGGAATTTGATAGACACCCTCAACTACCTGAAGGGGGGTTCCAAAGAGGATGGAGCTCAGCTGTTCTCAGTGGTGGCAGATGACAGAACAAGGAGCAATGGTCTCAAGTTGCAGAGGGGGGAGGTCTAGGTTGGATATTAGGAAAAATTATTTCACTAGGAGCGTGGTGAAGCACTGGATTGGGTTACCTAGGGAGCTGGTGGAATCTCCATCGTTAGAGATTTTTAAGGCCCAGCTTGACAAAGCCCTGGCTGGGATGATTTAGTTGGTGTTGGTCCTGCTTTGAGCAGGGGGTTGGACTAGATGACCTCTTGAGATCTCTTCCTACCCTAATCTTCTATGATTCTATGAAAACTATTTATTTGTAGCTGTGATATACCAAACAGACAATTATTTGAGAAGGCAATAAAATTCTAACAGTAGTTTATTCCCTGAAGATTAGTGTTATTTATTAAAAATATAGTGAAACTTCCTGATGCTTTACAGGCAGATAGAAAGATCAGTTTCCTTCTCCAAAGGGTTTAGTGTCTCAGGCTAGATTGTTGATAGACTCAGTAAACCATGAGAAAACTTAACAGTTTCAATTTAAGAGATGATACTAACAAACTATTTATTTAGATGCTTAAACATGGATTTGGGTGTCTTCTGTTAGGCATCCAAATGTGAAAATTTGGGCTGTGGTTTTTAAATGGCATTTACTGTCATTTTGCTAAATGTTAAAGTTCTGTTCAATGACAAATTCATATGGCAGTTTTAGAGTAATTAAAGTCTCTGTTTTATGCTTATCAAGATGTGTCCAGCTTCAAAACCTATTTGGATTAAATTTGCTCTGCTGAGCTATCAGCCAACAACAAATCCAGACACAATTATGGTACTTTTAAGTACTATGTTTATAATTTGTGATGTTAAATAAAAAAGTCATAATAGGGGTGAGAATGTCTCTGAGATAACTGGCGCCACACTGGTGAATCTGGCCATGCTGATGAATCTAAGACCTTCTATTGGGTTAAAACAACAGCAAAATATTTCTTGAGCAACATAAAATCTTTGCTCTATTTAAATGGAAAGGAGCATCCTTCTGCCAACTTATCTAATTCTCATTACACTTCTGGTACCCAATATTACCAACCCCAAACATTCAAAAAATCAGGAGTCAGGCACACCACAAATCATGAGATTAGCTTTAAAATCATGAGATTATGTAAGAAGAATAGATTTGGTGTTCTTTTTATTTGTCTTCTTCTTTTTCAGGCTTTAGGGTCCACTAGGATCACATTTTGAAGCTTTCTCCACAGCCAAAAGGGCTAGAAACTCTCTTTTTCTTTAAGAACGAAGGCTAAAATCGTTACATATCCACTTGATTCCAGGACCTGGGACTGTGAGGAAAACAATTATCATGAGACTCATGACAAAATCATGAGAGTTGGCAACACTGGGTACCAGTTCTAATCTTCAAAGCCCTCAGTGACCTACAAACTAGTCATTTCAAAAGCTGCTGCTACTTCCACACCCTAGCATATCAACAGAAATGTAGTGGGAGATTGTGACTGATGATCCTCAAGGTAAATTTTGGGTGCCAGAGAGCATAAATATCTCTGTTTTAGAACCTTATCTGTGAAATTCCCTGTACAGATATCACAGTGGTCCCCAAATGGTGGGGCACATCCCCTGGGGGGACTTGGAGGAAGGTTGGGGGGGGGGCCCGGGAGGGAGCACCACCCAGCCCCGCTGTCATAACTATAAAGGGAAGGGTAACAGCCCTCCTGTGTACAATACTATAAAATCCCTCCTGGCCAGAGACACCAAAATCCTTTTACCTGTAAAGGGTTAAGAAGCTCAGGTAACCTGGCTGACACCTGACCCAAAGGACCAATAAGGCGACAAGATACTTTCAAATCTTGGTGGGGGGTGGGGGAAGGCTTTTGTTTGTGCTCTTTGTTTTGGGGGATGTTCATTCTTGGGACTAAAAGGGACCAGACATCAATCCATGCTCTCCAAATCTTTCTGAACAAGCCTCTCAGATTTCAGACTTGTAAGTAACAGCCAGGCAAGGCATGTTAGGTTTATCTTTGTTTTCTCAACTTGTAAATGTACCTTTTGCTAGAGGGTTTACCTCTGTTTGCTGTAACTTTGAACTTAAGGCTAGAGGGTGTTCCTCTGGGCTCTTTGAATCTGATTACCCTGTAAAGTTAATTTCCATCCTGATTTTACAGAGATGATTTTTTACCTTTCTTTCTTTAATTAAAAGCCTTCTTTTTAAGAACCTGATTGATTTTTCCTTGTTTTAAGATCCAAGGGGATTGGATCTGGACTCACTAGGAATTGGTGGAGAAGTCTCTCAAGGGTACCCAGGGAAGGGAGTTAATATTTGGGAGTGGTGGCAGCAAAACCAGATCTAAGCTGTTAATTCAGTTTAGAGGTTCACATGCAGGTCCCCATATCTGTACTCTAAAGTTCAGAGTGGGGAAAGAACTTTGACACCCGCTCTGTCCCCAGCTCTGCTCCAGCCCCGGCACTGCCCCCAGCCTCGGCTGGGACTCTGCCCCCAGACGTGGCTCCAGACCCATCCCCAGCTGCGGCCCCAGCATTGGCCCCCTTAACCCCGTCCACATTCTTCCTTTCCCCCCCTCCCGGGAGCCATGGCCCTGCTCCAGGGGGAGGCGCAGACAGGAGTAAGGGGGGGATCCTGAAATCTTTGGGAACCACTGAAATATCAGAATGAGTCTTTGTCTTACCAGTGTTAAGGAACAATGCAAGACATCTTTTTGCATAAGCCTTCCCTCAATAATGGTGACTACAGAATGGTCTGAAAATTGCCAAACAACACCAAGAATAATCCCCCGTAAGAATACAAAGTAAAATGAGGGAGAAGTAGAGTCTGGTCCTTTTCCAAACAAGTGATACTACTCTACATTTTGTATGTTATCTGAATAATACAGTGGTGAATGTACTGCAAATAGATCAAATCACATAGCAGCCCCTGCTCAGACCACTTTGTCTCCAATAAGAGCTGGAATGGGACCTAAGATTGCAATATTTGTTCTCCTAAAGAGCCATTTTGCTGAGTTACTGAAAGTGCCATGGAAAAAAAGCTTATAAGTACTTGTCATCACCATTAGATTTTTCATCTCACGTAGCAGTAACAACAAAAATAACCATGGTTTCCATCCTTGCTTCGGAGGCTACCTCAGTTCCATAAACACTGGAAATGTTTCATTCATATAAGCAAGTTCTGTTTAGGTTAAGGTTCTTTTTCACAAATGTTGCCATGGAAGCTTGTCAGTAACTGTATGCTCTGATAAGCCATTTTTCTGTATAACTGCTAACCAGCACTATGGTTCAAAAAGCAGACTTTGTTGCCTATAGCACTTTGGCTGTGTGATTAATATGAAAGCTTGCTAGCTTAATCCTTCATTGAGCATGATTTACCTGACATAAGCATTATTCCTGTTTGCTTTGTCTTAATTTTTTTACCTTTCATTTAAAGCACAAGTCTTCCTGAAACACCTATTACCCCTTTCATTCCTATTCTGTAGCTATCCTTTTATGACCCAGGATTAGTGTGTTATGCCAATCAACTGTAGGCATTTCATAGCTTAAAGAGAAAATTATTCAGGACTGCAATAAATATTTAGCTATGAACTTTCCTAAGTGCAATTACTTTAGTGATCTTTTTCTAAAGCCAGCCACTACTACAAATGTAGGTACAATGTAACTGTTACTGCTAAGTGACAGTGCTGAAGATAATTCCTTTTGAAATAGGCTGAGAATTTATCTCTATCAAGCAGATGTTTTTTTGAAGAGGTGCACATCATTTAATTAGCCATATATATCAGTTAAGACCAGTCTCATTTTTCATGTTTCACCTGCAGGTATAGCCACTGGAGAATCTTTTATCAGATGTTACCCTATCCAGATTAGGAACAACTCTTCTTAGACCAAGATTCATAACAAATCATTAATATTAAAAGAAGAGCCAGCCCTATCATTTTGATCAAGCCTGTAAATGCATAAGCAACTTATACACACCATAGGGGAAGCAAGAGGATTCTCTGGGATACACGCCAAACTCAACTGACAAACTTAACTGACTCATGTTACACACAGTGTGTGCTACAGTGGAGATATCTCCCCCACTCCTCAGCTTCTGCTGCAGAAATAGAGTCCAACTGCTCATCCTAGGGTCTGTGCACCAGTGCCAACATTTAAATGAGTTTTGCAAAGGAAAATTGTCCAAACAAACTGGGAGTGGGAAGAAGGAAGAAGCATGATTCCTGATCACTGGAGATTTTTTTTTTTCCTTTTTGTGCTTTCTGATTAATTTTGGCACATAGATAGTGCTTTACAAACTGCTTAAATCACCACAACACTCCTGTAAGATGGGGATACCAAGGCAGAAATGTTAAGACTTAACTAAAGCTATAGAAGAAGTCTATTGCCAGAGTCAGAATTAGAATGTAGGATCTGCTTCCTTTCAGACCCATGTCTAATATACTTTGCCTCTCCGGTCCCTAGCCATATGTCTGGCCTGTCTTAAATACTCCATATCATTTCACTTCCCACATTGGTATCTGAAATGTTGTAATGTTTCCCATTGTTAGTATCATTGCCAAATTTAGGGCTCAATCCTTACTTACACCGGTAGTCCACTTGAGGTCAATGGGACTACATACATGAGTAAGTATTTCCTGTGTTAGCAAAGGTTTGCAGGAATAGGGGCTTGAAATAATGGCCTTTTCCCTCTTCTTCCAGATGATGAATAAGAATTTGAAATAAAACTGAATCCAACACCATTCCCTGTGGGATCTTTTATCCTTGGCATTTTACATCATCTGCATATTCAGGAATTTAATAGCTTTCATATTCTGAATATGCTTTTGTTCTGTGCAGGAGCATGAAAGGGGATGAGTGTGCAATCTATAAATCCCAAGACTAATGGAAATTTAGCTATGTCATAAAATTCATGAATTGCTTGTTGCTGATTTTGTATTTTTATGACAAGAAGAATTATTGATTAGATTGCATGAGAATAGTGTAAGAAATTGAATGATAACACTGCTGGAGGCTGACTAATGTCTCATCCAGCAGTCTAAAATATATTGTTGTTTCAACAAACCAAAACTTGCTAAGTAGTAATAATAAAATATAATAATAATAGTAACAACCACTTGCATAGTGCCTTCCATCTAAGAATCTCAATGTACTTTGCTTTTGATAACTATAAAAAGCTAGACAAGATGTTAAGTTTTCTAGGTCTCCTTTAATTTCCTGGACAAAATGATCATGTGTGATCTGTTTATCAAATCTAAATCACAGGAAAACTTTTGTACTCCTGTGAGGCTGAGAAAAGATCTACTACAGTGTATGAACTCCATCCATGGAATAGCTAGTAAACCCTCTAAGTGTTCCTAGTCAGGTAATCTTTTCAGTACAACCAGGTAGTTTCAGGAAATAAAGAATTTTGCATTGAAAAGACTACTGGACTATAAAGTTTCAAACAATTGGCTATGTAGTCCTCCTCCTAGAATAGGAGATATACAGACATTGATACATATACATTTTAATTTGTATGGTATAGTTTCCCATAGACATAAAGTACTGCCAACAAATTAAAACACACCCTACTGAGGAAGGTTCAAACTGTAGGCCTTACCATTCCATCGAACATTTCTTTCTGTTATATGCAGTAAATACAATTGTCTCCACAGCCATGTCTTCAGTTTCAAACAAATGGCTATGTAATCCTCCTCCTAGAACTGGAGATGGATGCATAACACATCTTTTATTTCCGAAAGTGGATCTTTACTAGATGGGTCCAAAGGACCACTTGTTCCCCTTGTTCATATCGCAGAATTCTATTGCTATCAGTCCTCTACTTTTTATTATTATTATTAGTGTTTCTTCTCTTCTTTTGCACTCTACAGAAAGGGTACGTTTCACTCTATCTATGCTACCACATCTGTTTTTGAGCACATCATTTTCTGATCCCTTGAACAAGAGCAACAATTATAATTAATTATTGCTGTGCACCCATTTTCCATTTGTTCTATGGTTTTACTGGCACACAAACGGGATTTATAATTCATCTGAATACTGCAGTCATCCTAAACTTGTGAGGTAAGCAAGTTATCCCCATTAAAACCTTTATATTATCACACATTTTATTTATGCCATCTATATTACTATACTACAATTATTTTTGATCATTTTAGAGAGCTTTAGACATTTTTATTAGTACTATCTTTCCCCTCTGCCTGTAAAGCCAAGTTGCCAATAGCTAAAAAATATCTAAATTACAAAAGAACTTTAAGGTCAGATGATGTCTGGCCCTGCAAGGTGTATAAGGCAGGGAAGAAGTCATGAGGAGACCCCCCCTATGCAGGGAACAGCCACAATGAGTGGGATCTTCCAAAGCACGTAGCATGCATTCGCCTAATTTCAATGGTAAACCAATGCTGAGCACTCAGGGTTTGAAACAACAGGCACTGCAGGTAAGGATAAGGTTTCCTTCAAAATACCGGTCTTAACTATGTAGCACCTGCAGGGAAATGTGGACTTTTAATGGCAATCCCAGTTATACACATAGGTCCCGATCCAGAAAAGCACCTGTTTAACATAAACTTGTGAGTAGTCACATTAAAGATTATAATTAGGTTATAGTTATCCTAAGTGCTTTGTTGGTTTGGGGCTTATGTCTTAGCTATGCAATTCTCAGAAGCTCAGGGTAGTGTAATATTAATAATTACTGTACCGTTATTTTCAATAGCCATCCAAAAGCAAATCCATAGACTCTAGCTAAGAATAATCCTCAACCAATCACAGAGAGTGTAGGGATTTGCATAATCACTGTCCAGTTATTTCCCAAACTAAGGCATGGGGCTATCGAGTACTGAGGGAAGCAGCCAAACAGTTCACAGGGATATATGGTAGCCAGCAAAGTGCAAGAGTAAAAGAGGAGTATTTCTATATCTCCCTAGTTCTTCCTGTATAACATCTCTAGGAGTTAGCCTTTTTTCTCCATCCATACAACTAAATCTCTCATTCAGGTCCTGATCATCATATGACTTGACTACTGTATACTTGTCTTCTCTGTTTTTGATAAATCCCATTTTGTTCCACTTATAGCCATTCAAAATGCTGTTGCAAAGATCATGTTTCTGGCTCATTGCTTTAACCTTATAAGCCCCCTCTCTTTGCATCCCTCCACTAGCTTCCCCTTCCTCACCTTGTTAACCACAAACAACTTGTCATCACTTTTGATGCCTTCACAGCCTATCCTCACCATACATCTCAGACCTTCATTCTGCAAATGAAGCCAATCTTAATTGCCCAATGGTAACATTTGTCAAAAAGCACCTTCATGCTTTCTCCCATGCTGCCCCTTATGCTAAGGAGGAGCTACCAGTAAATATCCACAAAACTACCTCATCATCCTCTTTCAAAGTCTGCCTTAAAATTTCTTTCTGCCAGGATGGCTACAAAAACTCAGCTGTGGTTAGGCAGCTGGGATGCTGGGACCACTGCTTATCATGATGGCTGGTGTCATCTCATTGCTTCCATGTGTTACCCCAATCTGTCTGTTGCATCCATCTCTTAGTTTATTCTCAGGTTGTAAGCTTTGTGAGGCAGAGACCATCTCTGTTCTATGTTTGCATAGTGCCTAACACAATGGAATCCTGGCTTTTAGGGACTACCATGCTAAAATTAATGATATTTCTTTGTTGTTACACTGAAATTAACAGATGACCCTTTTAACTCAATCATAAATCTTTCTGGGCCTAAGAAACACCCCGGCTTTCGCTTTGGAGTTTATTTCCTATAAAAAACTTGGACTTTGGCCTTGGAATTTATTTAGTCCAGAATACAATTATTATTTCATAAGTAAGTTAATATTCAAGTAGCTTGAAATACCAATGCTAATAAAATGTAAGATGAAATCCCGGCCTCACCAAAGTCAATGACAAAACTCCCATTATCTTAATAGACCCAGGAGTTCACCTTTAATTGTCAATCCTTACAACTTTTAAGGAAACGTACGTTAAACTATGTTTCTGTTTTTAAAGAAGAAAATAAAATCTGCAGATAAAACTTCTAAGAGAAGATGATCTCATCCTTTGAATTATTTAAGCTACTCAAGAAAAATACCATGAGCAAGTGCAAGAAGTGATGGAAATTGTCTGTACTTCATTCTTAATATCGAATTCTATCATTTGCTACCTTTTTCTCCTCCATGTGACAAATCATTTTATAGCTAACACACTGGCATCTATATTGAGAGCACTTTTCATTAGAAGTGTTTGGTAAACTGCCTCTGTGCTATTACAATTATTAATAGAACAGTTTTTCAGCACCCTGAATTTGAAAAGAAAATTATGCGGGCATGCCAGTGCTCATAACGAGCCCTACAATCATGAACAAATGTCAGAGGAAAATAAATTTGGTAAGGAAACATTTTAATTTCCAAGGCTGCTTTGCTTATAAACAACACTGAATAAAGTTTTTAAACTCGCTCTGGAGGGGGGACGCCTCTGCTGACATTGCCTTTATACTACCAAAGATGGAAAAAAATCACTTAGTTTGCAATAGCCAGTGAAATTTTTATAGCTAATCTGAAATGTAATGTATTAAGCTAACGTTATACTGCATCCAATATATATATATATATATATATATATATATATATATATATATATATATATATATATATATATATATATATATATGCTAGAGAGGAGACGTTTTCCTTATCTATAAGAAAAAATGTTGAGCCCCATATTGTGGTTAATCAACACATAACGACCAGAGAATGCCTTTATTACAAAATGTTGTGACAGTTAAGGATTGACAAAAATGCACTGCGTCAAGTAGATAATGCTGTTTTAACAATGCACTCCTATTTGGAAAATAAATTTTTTTTGCACAATTTATCATACCATAGATTTCCAAAACTTTGGAAGAAAATAGTCATACATCACATCTATCCCATTTCTGTCTGCCATTTGAAGATAGTAAAATACAGCATTATGCCTCTGATAATTAGTCTGAACCAAGCAGGGGCAGTGATGAAGATGGATTAACTTGTAACTAATGAAGCTAGAACTAGAAACTGCATCAAATAAAAGAATGCACACAGAAACTTGATATATAGTGCTCAAATTCTAAGCATCTATGGAGTTAATAAGCTATCACTACCAACGATAACATGATCTGCATCATGAAAATTACATAAAACTTTCCATCAGAGATCAAAAGGAAAATTAAAACTACAAACCTGTTATTGTCCAAGTAGAGGTGGTCTGGAGACTGAATTTCTGATCTCTGGGAAATTGACATTTTGAAATTCCCTTTCATCCTAAATTGGAACAAGGTCGAAATATCAAAATTTCCCATGAAACAAGATTTGCCAGATATTTTATTTGGAAACATCAAAACAACCATATTAAAATGTTTAGTTGATTTTTTAAACTTTTTGTTACAATATAGTCCTAATTGTAAATTTATTTATATATTACAGTATATATTAAAATAAATTATAATATTATAAAAGTAAAAACATTTCAACTTTATTATAATTTCATGTCCAATTTTTTACAATACAGTAGATACATTCCCACAAAGTGTTTTGATTTAGTCAAATCAGTATTTTCCAACAGAAAATTGTTCTGTCCGAAATTTTTGACCAAGTCTATTAGCAGGTAAATTTTGATCTCAAAATGTCCATTTCATTGAGGCTAATGAGAAAGAGAGATGCATGGAAATCTCTTGTGCTTCAAGATGACAGTAATGTAGAAAGAGATGGGGGAAATAATTTTAAAAGTTGGGGTGACAGAGATTGGAGCAGCAGTAGTGGGAAATGTTATTAGCTGAAGCATTTTGGAGAGAATGGACACAAGAGGGCTGCCAGAAAAGGAAGAGGAGGAGGCAGTATCGAGACAAAAGATAATCAAAGCAGGAACAAGGCTTAGCTTCATCCTCCACCGCTTCCCTGGGAGCCTGGATAAGAAGCCGGGGCAGCTTCCCCCTCCCCTGCTCCCAACTTGGAGCCCGCAGGACAAGAAGCCAGGGTGGCTTCCCTCTGACCCAGCTCCCAGTCAGGAGCTGGAGCAAGAAGCCTGGACAGCCCACCCCACTTGCTACCCACCATGGAAAAAAATGGTGAGTGCTGAGTACCCACCGGCAGCCCCCCTATAAGCTCCACCCTCCAGCACCTTCCACCCACCAGCAGCCCCACTGATCAGCACCTCCCCTCCCAGCGCCTCCCACCCGATAAATCTTTAAATACATTCTTCTAATTTCTAAGGGATTTGGAAGACAAGAGCCCAGAGTGTCTATAGTCTGCCAATTTTTCATTTGGAAATAAGCTCAGTGGCAAAACTAAATCAGCAGCAAAAGTTAATTGTATGTGACATCAAAGCCATGACAGGAGTTTTATTCCTTCCCAGGCAAGTTTAATAACCAAAAACTATCTGCTTGTTCAGTACAAACTGAATATGTTGCCCCAAACCAAAAAAAAAGTTAATTTATACATAAATCATCCTATCCACGACCAACAAAAATCAATACAGGCATCAGACTGTTTATAAATTCCATTTCTAGGGGGGGGAAAGAAAACAAAATCCACAAGCTTTATCCATACAAATGCAACTATTTAGCAGGGAAGAAAAATATATTGCATCCAAATAATCTTTGTGGTTACTGAAGATAGTACTTATCTCCCTAAGCCTTGCAGTAAAGTAAGCATCAGACAGCAGTCACAAGAACACTGCATGACAGACAGCACCCATGCAGTGAACAAACAGAAAGGCTGGCTCACAGTGGAGTGGCCAAATACAGATCAAACAGAATGCCAGAAAAAATTATATGAAAGATGAAGGGTTATGACATAAATTGAATCTTCTCCAGAAGAATAATATTTAAAGGTATCAGGAAGTGATTGCAGAAGCCATTTGTCATTTCTCTCTCGGAGAGTTAAGGAACTGGAATATGTATCGTTTTAAAGATATGCCAACTTTTTTCTCTATCAAGCTCTGTCTGGGCACTGTTCAAGATACCCAAAGAAGTTGCATTTACAATGCACATGGTACTTAAAGTACAAATGAAGCTGTTAGTCATCTAATGACTTGATTTCCATGTGCAAAGATGGGGTTTGGTACAGACAAAAAAGTTGCACATGTAAATTCCAAGTTTGGGTTGAGACAACTTTAAAACTTTCACTTTCAATGTGGGGTACAATATACCATTTAGGGAAAGTCCACCGAAATGGGCATTGGCGAGCCCCACCACCCTAAGAGGAGCACAGAGACGTGGGCTATGTCTACACTACCGCCTATGTCGGCATAACTTATGTCGCTCAGGGGTGTGTGAATAAACCACCCTCCCCCTGAGTGACATAATTTACCCAAACATAAGCACTCATATGCACAGTGCCATGTTGGTGGGAGAGCTTCTCCCGCCAGCATAGCTACCTCCACTCATGGAGGTGGGTTTATTATGCTGACAGGGGAGATCACCAGACCCTTGTTCTGCTTCAGTGAGAAGAGTGGAGAAAGGATCTTTGTGCTTTCCCCCTTCCTCCCCATAAATGTCTGACAGAATCTGGCATATAAGATGAAAAAGCCACAATTGAGAGAGGTTTGGATGCATTATGTCATAGGCTTTTTCATTACCAGAGACAGGGTTTGTACCTATATATGGAAAACCCCATGGAGGAGAAAGCTATTGATTCATCCTGGATGTCACTTTGCTGCTAACCCACACACTGGGGGGAGTTAGGAGTGATGAGGCCGGTCATCCCTACCCTTCTTCAGGGGTTTAAGCTCCTCTCCCTGCTGCTCCATATAAGCTGGGGGAGGAGGGGATGAGGCAGGGGCAGAATGAAGGCAACACAAATTTAAACACCTGAAATCCAGAAAAAAATGAATTAAGACATACATCACCCCTGTGTGGAGTGGAGGGCCTGGCCAGTGTGTGAGGGAGAGGGAGAGGCCACTTTTAGAGGAGGGACAGACTGGGTGGACCTGGAGCATGGCTGGGGAAGCCTAGCTGAAGCAGGGACAGGAGTCCCTGCTGGAGGTGGGTAGAGGGAATGAGGGGCCCAGCTCAGGGTTCAGCTCCAGTCACACAGTTAAGGTAGTGTGCAGCCCTCCAATAAGCTGCTGCCTGTGATATATGTATGCAGCAGCACAGGGCAGGACACAGCAAGGAGCAGCTTCGTACATATTGATGGCTTCTATAGTGCCAACTAATGGTTTAGTGGGATGGGAAAGGGAGGGGAGCTGGAAATGTTGGCAGGGGGGTACATATTGCAGGGAATAGGGGTCAGGGCTTGAAGAAGGAGAAAGACACGGCAGTCTCACATGCTTAAAGTTACTGTAACAACCATGTAATAAACCCGAGATTAGGTGGGTGAGGTAATGGTAATCCATTGCTATGATGAACACATCTTTCAAGGTTCCTGGGTCCTCCACATGCCTATCACAACATTTGGTGTACCTCATCCAATGCACTAAATGCCCCAACAACAGCTATGTGGATGAATCCAGATAATCACTAGACTCTTGAATGAACTCACACAAAAATGACATCACCCGTGGATGAACAATTTTCATAAAACGATCACTCCGTGATCGGACTTCTCTGTCCTTGTGCTCAAAGGAAACCTTCACAACACCTTCAAAAGATGAGTCTAGGAGCTTAAATTTATGACTTTGCTAGGTACTAAAAGTCATGGTCTTAATAAAGACACTGGATTTATGGTTTATTACAACAATCTGTAACATACTCACCCTCTTGTTTTGTCCTATGACTGCAGAGATGTTAACTGGACACTTTGCCTTGCATGGTCCCTTAGAATGTGTGTTAATTATTTATACTTAAACAATCTGTTCCACCTTATATTTAGCTATGATATACTGAGTAACTTTCCCAGACGTGAAGAAGAGCTCTGTGTAGCTTAAAAGCTTGTCTCTTTCACCAACAGAAATTGGTCCAATAAAGGATATTACCTCACCCACCTTGTCTATGTAATAAAACTGTCAAGACTCTGGGACCTAGACCTAGACCATGGATGATTTTTTTCTCAGTGACCCTGTTAGCCACTACACTGCAAACATTTCAAAGCACGACCATTATCCCCATTCCAATATAACAAAATGTACAGGAGTGGGGTGCAGCCCTGAAGAATCACATAGCAACCATGTGGCTTACTAAAAGACTATTCCTAGCTCTGCCACTGGCTGCTGGCTGACCTTGGGCAAGTCACTTCACCTCTCTATTCCTCACTTTTCCATCTGTAAAACAGGGATAATGATGTAAAGTTCTTTGAGATCTATTGACGAATAGCACTGTATAAAAGCTAGCTCTTTTGATTACCTAGCCACAGTAGCATATCAACTGCAAACCTCAGTGAGAATTACAACTGCCTATATGACTACTGAAATCTACCCCCAAAAATTATTTTTCTGTTTAAAAAACCTAGGAAACTAAATGGCTAAAAACTTAACACAGAGTTAAGGTTGCCCAGTGACCTTTCAGAATCTCAAGTTCAGCAAAACTCACACACTTCTGAAAACCAGGAAATACAGAGTTAAGGTAAACACCCACCACCTTAACTCTGCCCTTAGAGCCTCACAATACCGATAACACATATACTCGAACTCTGCCTGGATGCTACCTGCACTTGCCCTATGCTCAAACACTTGAGACTACTCCCCCAACAGAATGCCACACTTGTAAGATTTAACAACCACTTTTACAACTGCTTCACACTTGCACACAGGATACCACCTAAACTTTCCCTTACCCATCACTAAAGTTTGGTTGATAAAGCTAATAATGTTGACATAATTTACTCAGTTTTCTGTGAGGCATTTATCTTGGGACTGCATGACAGTTTGATTAAAAAACTAGAAAGATAGAAAATTAACATGGCACACATTAAAAACTGTCTCAAATGTAACTGTAAATCAGGAATTGTCATTGAGCAGATATGTTTCCAGTGGGGTCCTGTAGAGGTTGGTTCTTGGCACTATGTTATTTCTTTAATCAATAACCTGAAAGAAAACATAAAATCATCACTGATAAAGTTTGCAGTTCACACAAAAATTGGGAGCATGGTACATAATGAAGATGTCAGGTCACTGATTCAGAGCAATGTAGATTTCATGGGTGCAACTGGGTAATATAATATACAAATTTAATATGACTAAATGTAAATGTATTTATCAAGAAACAAAGATTGTAGGCATACTTACAGGATGGGGGACTATATTCTGGGACTCCATGACTGACAATGGTTTGGGTGTTGTAGTGGAGCTAATGCGAACCTAGAATTAAGTAAAGAACTAATGCAAACCTAGAATGCATAAACAGAAGAATCTTGAGTAAGAACAGAGAGGTTATTTTATCACTGCTGGAATACTGTGTCCAGTTCTAATGCCCACAATTAAAGAAGAATGGTGATAAATTTGAGAGGGTTCAGAAAAGAGCCATGAGAATGATTAAAGGATTAGAAAGCATGCCCTATAATGAGAGGGATAGCTCAGTGGTTTGAACATTGGCCTATTAAACCCAAGGTTGTGAGTTCAATCCTTCAGGGGGCCACATAGGGATCTGGGGCAAAATCAGTACTTGGTCCTGCTAGTGAGGGCAGGGGGCTGGACTTGATGACCTTTCAAGGTCCCTTCCAGTTCTAGGAGGTAGGATATCTCCATTAATTTATGATTGAGCCTATGTCATAACTATAAAGGGAAGGGTAACAGCTGTCCTGTGTACAGTACTATAAAATCCCTCCTGGCCAGAGACTCCAAAATCCTTTTCCCTGTAAAGGGTTAAGAAGCTCAGGTAACCTGGCTGGCATCTGACCTAAAGGACCAATAAGGGAACAAGATACTTTCAAATCTTGGGGGGGGAGGGAGGCTTTATTTGTGTTCTTTGTTTGGGAGTGTGTTCGTTCTCGGGACTGAGAGGGACCAGACATCCATCCAGGTTCTTCACATCTTTCTAAACAAGTCTCTCCTATTTCAAACTTGTAAGTAAATAGCCAGGCAAGGTGTGTTAGTTTTCCTTTGTTTTCTCAACTTGTAAATGTACCTTTTACTAGAGTGTTTATCTTTGTTTGCTGTACTTTGAACCTAAGACTAGAGGGGAGTCCTCTGAGCTCTTTAAGTTTGATTACCCTGTAAGGTTAATTTCCATACTGATTTTACAGAGATGATTTTTATCTTTTTCTTTAATTAAAAGCCTTCTTTTTAAGAACCTGATTGATTTTTCCTTGTTTTAAGATGCAAGGGGTTTGGATCTTGATTCACCAGGAGTTGGTGGGAGGAAGGAGGGGAGTGGTTAATTTTTCCTTGTTTTAGATCCAAGGGGGTTGGATCTGTATTCACCAGGGAATTGGTGAAGGTTTTTCAAGGCTTCCCAGGGAGGGAATCCATTGAAAATGGTGGCAGCGGAACCAGAGCTAAGCTGGTATTTAAGCTTAGAAGTTTTCATGCAGGCCCCTACATTTGTACCCTAAAGTTCAAAGTGGGGATACAGCCTTGACAGCCTATTTAGTTTATCAAAGAAGGTTCAAGAGTGACTTGATTACAGTCCATAAGTATCTACGTAGGGTACAAATATTTAATAACGGACTCTTCAATCCATAAGAGAATGGTATAGCATGATCCAGTGGCTGGAAGCTGAAACTAGATAAATTCAGACTGGAAATAAGGCATAATTTTTTTTAACATCAAGGATAACTGACCACTGGAACAATTTACCAAGGCTCGTGGTGGATTCTCTATCACTGACCATTTTTAAATCAAGATTGGATATTTTTTTCTAATACATTGGCTCTAGGAATTATTTAGGGGAAGGCCTCTGGCCTGTGCTACATAGGAGGTCAGACTAGATGATCACAATAGTCCCTTCTGGCCTTGGAATCTATGAAATCCACAGACTGCCCTCATATCCCACCTCACTATTGACATTGCTCTGCTACTGACACAACTTACACAATTCTGTACTGCAATAATGCAGACTGGAACCTCAAAGTACATATTCTCCTCTTTCCTTTGATAACACATCGGGGGGGACTCAGACCCAGATCTCCTCATGACACCAATCCCAGCTCTTCAAAGCTGCTCCAACTTATTCCTTCACCACTCAATACAGTTACACCTAATACAGTGAATGCAGCTGGAGTGCATGCAGATAATTTCCAGTGGCTATTGCCAGCTCCCAGGGGGCAGAGTTAAGTTTGCATGGGCATTTATCTGATATTTCATGGTTTTCAGAAGTTTGAGTTTTACTGAGCTCAGTGTTATGGAAAGGCACAAGCTATCCCCAGGCAATCTTAACTCTGCATTAATGACTTTTTTTGCGATTTAATGATATCGGTTTTATTTGGAATTTCTAGCTCCAAGCCTAATGAGAAACATAAAGATACAAATTATTGGAAATCTGGAGAGTAACCCTTCTGATTAATATGAACTGTCTTGCTATTTTGTTTTATTTAGGATTTGTTTTTTTTAATAAAATTGGAGAAGGAAAATGATTTGCCAGTTTAGATTGGTGTTTTGTTAGTGTTATGTCATTAAAACTGTACCCAGTGATACAAAGCCAGAATCTCTTAATGTTTGATGCTTTCTAACAAGTGAAACAAAATGCCAA
The DNA here is from genome assembly GCF_027887155.1 of Malaclemys terrapin pileata. Lineage (NCBI taxonomy): Eukaryota > Metazoa > Chordata > Testudines > Emydidae > Malaclemys > Malaclemys terrapin. The sequence goes on along the minus strand of NC_071506.1, from coordinate 68,863,705 downwards.
ACTATTGTATAACTTGATCATTTCTTTGCAAAGACAGCCCCAAAAGGAGAAAGTCCTGTTACTGTTTCAAATCATCTGCAGTGGAAAGGCAATGGCACATAATGTAGAATTTGGGGCAGATCGCACTGAAATTAGTCTCCCTAAAGGGTGATGTATGCAGAAGATAATGGAGAAAATAAATCTTTAATATTTTGGAAGTTTAATTATAAACAGAGGGCTCAGTCCCTGGCTCTAGCAGAGGAGCACCCACTGTAACTCAAGAGGGATGTTGCAAAGGTAACTTCAAGCCACCTTTATGTTCCCCTAATCCTGGAGCCATTGGTCCAGTTTCCATGCATGTGGGAGCCACCTGAAAGCTACACTCCAGCCACACCCCTTTTCCATGGCCAAACTTCTTTCCCCAGCCATCTCCCCTAAACCAGTGGTGGGGAGGTGGCATGGTTTAACCTCTGTGGCAGTTTTAGGCTACTCATAGTCCCACTACACCAGCAAGATCCTCCTGTCACAATTTTTCTGATTGCACAGTTTTCCATAAGAAAGCATGGATTTGGCGAAATCTAAATGTTTTGATTTGGTTGAAATTTTTTATGAAAAAATATTGAACCCCTTTGTGATGTTCCCCTCTGGTGTTATCTGGACCAGTGATCTGCTAGACCTCTCCAATCCTTGACTCTGGGAGCCAGCCTTACCCTGCTCTGCTGTAAAACCCCCCACTCCTGGGCTGTTCATGCACAGTCTCTGGCATGTAAGCTGCTTCCAGCTACTTATCTCCAGTCCCAGACACAACCCTAGGAACCTCCATCTTGCAGTGTCCAGTTATTCCCGCTGGATGCTGCAAACTTATGAGTTTGTCAATTTAACAAAGAAATTGATATGTACCACACTTGTTATCCCAAGGGGAGTCTCTGACACTCTTTAAACCAAACGCCCTCCTTCAGGTAGAATAAACACACACATTTATTAACTATAAAGATAGATTTTAAGTGATTATAAGTCAAAGCATAACACGTCAGATTTGGTCAAATGAAATAAAAGCAAAGCACATTCTAAGCTGATCTTAACACTTTCAATGTCCTTACAAACTTAGATGCTTCTCACCACAGGCTGGCTGGTTACTCTTCAGTCAGGCTCCCTTTGATGAGCGCTTGAGTCGCTTGATGGTGGTGGTGTCTGTAGATGTAGGTGGAAAAGAGGAAGAGTATGGCAAAGGTCTTTTCCTTTTATCATGTCCTTTCCTCCCTCTTGGCTTTGCCCCTCCTCCCCCTTTCAGAGTCAGGTGAGCATTACTGAGTCTCTCCAAGCAAGGTTGAGCAATTCCCCTGGTGTGGCCTCATGCAGGTGAGTCATTGCATTGTAGCTCCTTTGCTGGACAATAGCTGTCCATAGGTTGTTTGACACCCTGCCCAGGTGTGTTTTACTTTGCATGCTGTTGCATGTGGGGAGCTTATATCTGGCTGATTCCCCCAATTTACAGCATGGTTTAGTGACAACCATACTACACAATTCTCATAACTTCATACGCATTAATTATACACATATATGGATAGAGAAATGACTTTGAGCAGATCATAACCTTTCCCTCGATACATATAAAGCATGCCATGTAGGGTAAGATTACAATTATATGAAAATGAGGACTCTGGGGGTTACAGCACTCTCCCACAATGAATAGAATGTCACATTCTTTGTTTCGACTATGTGTATTGTGACAAAGTTCCTCCTGTATCTTGGTGGGTCCTGCGCTTATTGGCAGATTTTCTTGCTTCAGAGATTCACCATGTGGGTTGGGGAACAGCCCAGAGACCTTCCCCTCTGGAAGAACCCACAGTCCAGGTCAATTGGGAGGTTTGGGAGGAACCCGGGCCCACCCTCTACTCCGGGTTCCAGCCCAGGGCCCTGTGGACTGCAACTATCTATAGTGCCTCCTGTAACAGCTGCATGACAGCTACAACTCTCTGGGCTACTTCCCCATGGCCTCCTCCAAACACCTTCCTTATTCTCACCACAGGACCTTCCTCCTGGTGTCTGATAACACTTGTGCTCCTCAGTCCTCCAGTAGCACACCCTCTCACTCTCAGCTCCATGCACCTCTTGCGCCCAACTCCTCTCACACACACCACAAACTGGGATGAGCTCCTTTTTAAAACCCAGGTGCCCTGATTAGCCTGCCTTAATTGATTCTAGCAGCTTCTTAATTGGCTCCAGGTGTCCTAATTAGCCTGCCTGCCTTAACTGGTTCTAGCAGGGTCCTGATTATTCTAGTGCAGCCCCTGCTCTGGTCACTCAGGGAACAGAAAACTACTCATCCAGTGACCAGTATATTTGCCCTCTACCAGACTCCTGTACCCCACTGGTCTGGGTCTGTCACAGTATGTAATGGGCAAAAGAATAAAGTGGAAACAAAGTGCTTCAACCTTAATGAAATGAAGCTCTTTAATAACAGTGCTTTGATAGAGCCAAAATGAATTTTTTCAGAATGTTCGTTAAGCAGGAAATATTGAAATTTCAACTTTTTGTTCCAATTCAGCTGTACTTGGAAAGTTTCACACAATGGCTTTAATTTCTGTGAATTGTCAGGCTTTGGCTTCAGCCCCAGGTTGCAGGGCTCAGGGCCCTGGGCTTCAGCCCCATGTGGGGGGTGGCTTTGGCTTTCTGCCCTGGGCCCAGTGAGTGTAATGCTAGCCCTGCTTGGAGGACCTCCCAGAAACCTGCTTGTGGCCCCCCAGGGGGGGCCCCCCCGACTCCTGGTTGAGAATGATTAATACTAGGGAAAGTCCAATAAGCCAAAGGCCTTTCTCCTGATTTCTGTTGAAAGCTTCTGCCACACAAATCTTTGTTCGTGGCCACATTACATCCCAATTGTAATTTTATTTTAAAATGGGAGTAAACTAGGAAGTGTTTAATGAGCCATATATATCTAGTCTCATTGCACAGATAGGAATGAAAGAAAGCTCTCTCTCTTTACCATACTACAATATATCTGGAGACACCAAATCACTGCACCTACCACACCAGGGAGAAATAAATAACTCATTAATAAAATATTTTCATACAAGAAAAGATGGGGGTAAAGTGGAACACATTATCTAACCCCCTATTCTGCCTGCTCCCCCCCCCCCCACTTTGAGGAACTTCAGATCCAAGTGAGATTTAGATGTGCCTCTGAACATCACAACTCCTGTCTACCTCTAAAAACAGTGGTGTCACTTATGAACCACTCCTAGAAGCCATGGCTCATTTGTATATGACAGACCACAGAAAGGGAACTGTTTTGTAAAGCTGAACTACTTGGCAAGTCTGTGGTTTCCAATAGCATTTCACTCACCACCTGGCTCACCTTCATTTTCCATCAAAGCAGTAACAGCCAGATCCTGCTACCCTTACATGAGAAATCCTTACTTCTGTGAGTAATTGAACTATCACATAGCTAAGTACTACTCACATCAATTTAGTTGGATTAGGGTGACCAGATGTCCTGATTTTATAGGGACAGGCCCGATTTTGGGGGCTTTTTTTTTTTTTTTTTTTTAATATAGGCACCTATTACCCCCTCACCCCTTGTCCTGATTTTTTACACTTGCTATCTGGTCACCCTCAGTTGGATACAACGTCAGGAGACTTTATGGCACCCAAATGCAGGGATAATCCACCAACCACAGGAGCACAGATTATAAAAGATAATAAATCTACAGCATTAAGTATTTCAAATTTTAATTATGTACTTGGCAGGAGATTCCATCCAAGTGTTGGCATAAAGTCAAAGGAACATTTCTGATTGTAAATAGAAAAAGTGGCATTAAACTCTCTGAAACTAAACAGTAAGGTGTTCCTAAACACAAATTCATTATAAACAGTTCTTAGAAGAAGGCTTAATTTACCCACCATTTTTTGAGTCAGAAACCTTAATAAAACGCTTCAGAATCTGTGTGCTGGCTGTGAGGTATTTATGAGGAATAGGCCAATGTCTTGAGCATTGCTACCTTTTATAACGTTTTAATAGCCAGTTTTAACAATGTACATTGCTCAAAAACTATGATCCAAGTAAGACAAGTATTTTCATCAGTCCACAAACTCTCGGAGTTATAAGCCTGGCTGAGCAATAGAATTCTCTTTTATAAATGTGGAAGGGAGGAAAATACTTGAAAGTGAAAATACATCTTTAAAAGGAAGAATGATTTAATACATGTGTGAAACTTTAGTGTTACATATGAGACAGTTCAGAGCCCATTCCTTCTCTGAAGAGGCTATACAGTCCTGTAGGGAAGAATAAGGCATTATATTAGAGATTCCTAGCAGATACTTATGTAATTTTTGCTCATCCAATTGGCTTATATTATATTTTGTCTTGGGAAAGAAAAAAGAAAAGCTTTGTTTGTAAACATTGTCAATTTTTATAATGGTAAATTGAAAGTTTGTGTTTCTTGGCTCCATGGGATCTCTTCATTTCTCAGTATATTATTTTGTCTGCAAACTGGCCCTTTATTAAGTAATGTTGACTCTGAAATTACTATCGTGTTTTATCACTCCAGAATATCAGTTTATATCCAGGCTTGAATATAGTAAATAGAGTTTTAAATTATGGTTGTGTTCTGAGATAATAAATATGAAATATTTCCCCACAGTTACATCCTTTGGTTGCATTTCAGAGTGATTGTAAAAATGGTATCATGGGGTTTCATGTCTCAATGGAATTCTATATCCAAACAATTCAATTTACAAGTAAAAAGATGTTTTTCTAACCTCCAGCTTTGCAAATTCAGCCTAATCTAGAAATCAAGCAGGATTCTTGTTTTTCCTCACTTATCACCAACAACACACATTCTGCAGGTTAAATTCTGCCCTCAGTTACACATGTGCAACCCCTTTGTCATTACAGTATGCTTTCAGAGATACCTATGCAGCCCCAGAGCACATTGGGCAGTGAGATTCACCAGCCCAATAGGAGGTATGTATTGTGTTAGTTAATGCGTGCTCTCATGTGATATTAAAAACTGTGTGTGGACAAGGACAATGATACAGAGAAAAGTATAACATGATCTAACGGCTGGAAGTTGAAGCTAGGCAAATTCAGACTGGAAATAAGGCACGCATTTTTAACAGCAAGAGTAATTAACGATTGAAACTGTTCCCTTCTGGCTTTGGAATCTATTAATCTAACTGACCATGGTTAGTGCTAGATCCTTAAGGTTTTTTAACATGACGCATTTTCCCAATCTATAGGGTTAAGCATGACCAGCTAAAACATTTTTAAACACAACTGCCATTGTCCACATTAAGAGCAAAATATCATGTAACACTTTGAGTTGAAGTGTTTTACAATAGAATTTCAGAGTTACGAACACCTCGGGAATGGAGGTCGTTCATAATTCTGAACAAAATGTTATGGTTGTTCTTTCAAACGTTTACATTGAACATTGACTTAATACATCTTTGAAACTTTACTATGCAGAAAAAATGCTGCTTTTAACCATTTTAATTTAAATGAAACAAGCACAGAAACAGTTTCCTTGCTTTGTCAAATTTTTTTTAAACTTTCCCTTTTTTTAGTAGTTTATGTTTAACACAGTACTGTACTGTATTTACATGTGTGTGCGCATGCACGCTTCTGCCTGATTGCGTACTTCCGGTTCCAAATGAGGTGGGTGGTTGACTGGTCAGTTTCATAACTGAGGTTCTACTGTATGTAAAACCTTTTCTAACACTAAAGATTTCCCCAAATATAGATAATCCCAAAAGGTGAAATCTTGGCCTCACTGAAGTCAGTGTTTTGTTCCCACTATTGTGCCAGGCTGCTGAGAAGTCAAATATATGGCTCCACCCGATGCAATGACAGCTCATGGTCTTTGGGGTAGAGAAATTCAGGCTGCTAGTCTTCAAGTAGCTGCACAGGTTTAAATTGCTTGTGCATGGGTTCATGAGTAGTGTGATATTTTTTATTATCAGGTTTAACTTAAATACCACTTCTAAGCTTATCTAAGCTTGCAGATAATATGTTACATGATAGTACATAAAGCCTTCCCTACCTTATTTAACATGTAATTAATTTGTTCAGCCAAACTTTGAGTGGCTGTTTGAACATTGCAAAGGTTGGCCTCTGAGTGACAGAATCTCAAGGGTGAATCTAATGCACAAGTGACTAAAACTTTGTTCCAGTTTATTCTGGCTGAAATGTTGAGAAACAGAGGTTGGTCATCTGCTGTTAGTGTATATGCCTATGTTAGGCACCTTCATGCTGAAGAGTACTGTCTCAGCATGGGCAGCAGGCAACACAGATGAAGGCTCCCCTAAATAAATGACAGTGTTAGCAAAACCCTACTTCAAGGGATCAGCAGGGTGACAGTAATTTCATTGGCACATTCTCTTTTATTCTCAGACAGACATTTTAGCATAGAGTCACGATCCATCTTGTATTAAACAGTTAATGGGGAGTTGGTTCAGTTCTCTCTGTAAACTGTGCAGTTTTGAAATAGCTGAAGCTTGCAATGGCCGACAAGCTCCTGAGTGCTGGTTATCCAGTTAATCATGGAATGCTATTTAAATACAAAGCTGCCAGTTTACCCTTAACAGTTCAGCCTGTAAAACAGATTTTATGAAAAGTTTTTAAAAAAATTTGTGATTTTATCATAAGCAAAGTCAGGCATCTTTTACTATTTTATATTTAATCCAGCATTTCTTTTGAACACAAGTTGCTAGGCTAGATGCAGGAATCACTGCGTGAAATCTATGTCCTGCAATTACAGGTGGTCAATTTGGATTACATCACTGTCTTTCCTGGCCATAAAAATCCATAAAAGGTGTTATATTGTCAATTGAACTACATGTGTTTCAAAGCCAGTGAACAAATTTTCTTAAAATGTGGCTTGTTCAGATTTCATTGAGACTTCAAAAATCAAGCCAAGTCTGAAGAATTTTGTATTATACCGTTACAAGTTTACAAAAAGCAAGTATTAAAAATTCCAGATGGTATCTTATCCAAAAGCAAAAAACTTTGCCTAAAAATAAACAAAATTAAGATTTCAAAATTACATGTTACTTACCTATTACAATATTTATAAAAACCCCAAGAAGCCACTTAAAAACAAAGAAATGAATAGTACACATATAACATTTCTTAAAAAGTGTAAAGAAATACATATTTTATTGCAGCACAGCCACCTCCATTCTGACCCAAGAGTTTTTAAAAATTATGTACAATTTATTTTGATTTTATCTGAATTTTTTTAAATCTGACTGTTAAATGGGAAATATTGTTACACAATTATCGACCGACAATAGAAATGTTGATAAAGTACTTCTAATTGCTACATTTTGTACATGTAATGTAATAGGAAAAGTATATAATACTGACTTGTGTTAAAATTTGTATGTGTTACTGAGGCAAATCAAGCTCATTAATGTGTACATATAAGTGTTTATATTTAGAATAGCTGGGTATTGTGATATATTTATTACTAATATTTATATTGATTACTGATGAAACCCCTTTATTCTAGATTGGAATTAATGGCAATGTCACTTTTAATTAAGTTGATTTGGGAATTCTCCAGATTTGGGGGGAGGGGGTTGTTTTGGCTTGTTACATCTTTCATGAATGCACAACCTTTACTCTCCATCCTGTGCATATGCATTACCATGCAGATTTTAATTAAATGATCACCTACTGTTTTTGCTATAGGACTCCTGCCTCATGCAGTGAACATATTCAACAGAGAATAAGGAAGGGATGTGTAATGAACTCAGCTGGGGACAGATCACCATAGTCTCATTTCCTGCAGCTGTTGTTTGGAGCATTGTGAATGAAGGGATGTATTTTTACAAGGATAGATGGTTGGCCTATGTGATAAATAAGGGGGGGGGGGTGTAAGCTTCCCTTTATGGACACCCAGGCAGCCAGTTAGCAATAAAGTTCCTCTTGGTAGCAGTTCTCTGCTTGCTTTACCTGTAAAGGGTTAACAGAGTTCCCCAGATAAAGGAAAAGGAGTGGGCACCTGACCAAAAGAGCCAAAGGGAAGGCTAGAACTTTTTTAAATGGGCAGGGGGCGATGACCCTTCCCTTTGTGTTATGTCTCTCTGGGAAAGAGGGGAACAGAGGGCAGCAGAAATGCAGTGTAAGGCTTGAACCAGGTATAAAAATTCATCTTCCATACCTAGAAGAAATAATTTGGATAGGGAATGTTTAGACAGACACTATCAGGTTTATTTCTTATTTTGGCTGTGGAGCGTCTCTCTACTAACCCCAGATGCTTTTGTTTTCTTTTTTACGCTACCAGCACTCCCAGCTATCTTCGAGACACCACTGACTTTCTGAGGAAACTACAATCCATCGGTGATCTTCCAGAAAACACCATCCTGGCCACTATGGACGTAGAAGCCCTCTACACCAATATTCCACACAAAGATGGACTACAAGCTATCAGGAACAGTATCCCTGATAATGTCACAGCTAACCTGGTGGCTGAACTTTGTGATTTTGTCCTCACCCACAACTATTTCACATTTGGGGACAATATATACCTTCAAGTCAGCGGCACTGCTATGGGTACCCGCATAGCCCCACAATATGCCAACATTTTTATGGCTGACTTAGAACAACGCTTCCTTAGCTCTCGTCCCCTAACGCCCCTACTCTACTTGCGCTACATTGATGACATCTTCATCATCTGGACCCATGGAAAAGAAGCCCTTGAGGAATTTCACCATGATTTCAATAATTTCCATCCCACCATCAACCTCAGCCTAGATCAATCCACACAAGCGGTCCATTTCCTGGACACTACTGTGCTAATAAGCGATGGTCACATAAATACCACCCTATACCGGAAACCTACTGACCGCTACACTTACCTACATGCCTCCAGCTTCCATCCAGGACACACCACACGATCCATTGTCTACAGCCAAGCTCTAAGATATAACCGCATTTGCTCCAATCCCTCAGATAGAGACAAGCACCTACAAGATCTCTATCAAGCATTCTTAAAACTACAATATCCACCTGCTGAAGTGAAAAAACAGATTGACAGAGCCAGACGAGTACCCAGAAGTCACCTCCTACAAGACAGGCCCAACAAAGAAAATAACAGAACACCACTAGCTGTCACCTTCAGCCCCCAACTAAAACCTCTCCAGCACATCAGAGATCTACAACCTATCCTGAAAGATGATTGTGGTGGGGCGATTACCCCACACCTAGAGAGACTGGGCTGCGGCAGGCCTAGGCGCCTGCGTAGACGCGCGGCCAATCAGGGAAGGGCTTACAGAGGGCCAATCGGAAGGCAGATTGTAGCCAGCCAATCAGGGCCCGGCTTAGCCATATAAAAGTCTGCCCAGAGCAGGAGCAGTCAGTCTGTCCCAGGCCTTCAGAGGGGAAGGTCTGTCTCCAGAGCTGGGAGGCCAGCACCACGGACAGCGCAGTGCAGGTCAGCCTGAGAGAGTGAGAGAAGGCCCTACTCCATAGCCTGCTAGGCAGCAGGCCTGGGAAGAGGAGGCCTAGCGGAGTGAAGGGCTGCTGGGGGAGGTGGTCCAGAGGGATAGTCAGAGGAGGAAGGAGAAGGAAGACAGTGAGACTGTCACACGAGGGCCTCTGGACCGGGACTCAGTAGTGGGCGGGCCTGAGTCGTCCCCCCCCCCTTTTGCCCCCTTTGTTTGCTGTGCTGTCCCACGCACAGCCACGGACCTCAGGGAGAGGCCGGTCAGAACCACACCGGGTCCTGGACTCTGAGGATCGGACTCGAGGGTGTGGGGCTGTTTAACCCTCCCCCCCCTGGAAGGGGGTGCGATTGGACAAAGGGACACTGTCGGAGGGCAGTGCTCCAGGAAGGGGATGCTGACGTCGGGAGCAACGCAAGTCCGTGCACCCCACAGAGGCGAGACGACAGGCGGAACGCCACCCAAAGAGGGCGCTCCACTGGCGCGAAACTAATTCCCCGAAGCGGCCAGGAGGAGGCGCTACAGCGGTGAGCTACCGACCCTGTCACAATGATCCTTTACTCTCACAGATCTTGGGAGACAGACCTGTCCTCGCTTACAGACAACCCCCCAACCTAAAGCAAATAATCACCAGCAACCACACATCACTGAACAAAACCACTAACCCAGGAACCTATCCTTGTAACAAACCCAGATGTCAACTCTGTCCACATATCTATTCAAGTGACATCATCATAGGACCTAATCACATCAGCCATACCATCAGGGGCTCGTTCACCTGCACATCTACCAATGTGATATATGCCATCATGTGCCAGCAATGCCCCTCTGCCATGTACATTGGCCAAACCGGACAGTCTCTACGCAAAAGAATTAATGGACACAAATCTGACATCAGGAATCAAAATACTCAAAAACCAGTGGGAGAACACTTTAACCTGTCTGGTCATTCAGTGACAGACCTGCGGGTGGCTATATTACAACAGAAAAACTTCAAAAACAGATTCCAACGAGAGACTGCTGAGCTAGAATTGATATGCAAACTAGACACAATCAACTCCGGTTTGAATAAGGACTGGGAATGGCTGAGCCATTACAAACATTGAATCTATCTCCCCTTGTAAGTATTCTCACACTCCTTAACTGTCTGTACTGGGCTAGCTTGATTATCACTTCAAAAGTTTTTTTTCTCTTAATTGGCCTCTCAGAGTTGGTAAGACAACTCCCACCTGTTTATGCTCTCTGTATGTGTGTATATATATCTCCTCAATATATGTTCCATTCTATATGCATCTGAAGAAGTGGGCTGTAGTCCACGAAAGCTTATGCTCTAATAAATTTGTTAGTCTCTAAGGTGCCACAAGTACTCCTGTTCTTTTTGTTTTCTTGTAACCTTTAAGCTGAACCCCCAAGAAAGCTATTCTGGGTGTTTAATTTTTGGAATTGCTTTTTTAAAAACAAATCTAGCAAAAGCCTAAATTCCAGATGTATTTTCTTTTGTTTTTAATAAAATTTACCTTTAAGACCAGGATTGAATTTTTGGAGTCCTAAAAGGTTTGTGCATGTGTTGAAATTAGCTGTGGCCACCAGCTAATTAAACCTTTGTTTTCTTTCTCAGCTCTTCCCCAGAAGGTTCCCCACAGGGAGGAATTCCCTCCTTCCTGAGTCCAAGGGAAGTGCTCCTTCCTGAGTCCAAGGGGTTTTTTTTGCATTTGGGTGGTGGCAGCATTTACCAAGCCAAGGTCAGAAAAAAGCTGTAACCTTGGGAGTTTAATACAAGCCTGGAGTGGCAAGTATTAGTTTTTAAAAACCTTGTGGGGCCCCTCTTCCAGCACTGGAGGTGCCAGAGTGGGGATTCAGCCTAAACAGCTTATCACTCAACACCATCCTGGATGTCCAGTGGACTGATTTCCATCTGCTCCCTTATTTTTGATCTGTCAGGTTTGTGGGACCCTACCAGCAGTTAAAACCCCACCAACATAGGTCTCCGTGTGATTGGAACACACAAGCCTTCCCACTGCAGGCAAGTGCAGTTCCCAGGGAAGGTGCTAAAGTTAGGCTCTCTTTTATTCTATTTTTTTCCCTATTGTACATAGATTCTGAATCTGTGTCCATCACTGTGGTATCTGAATGCAGGATTGGAAATGTGCAATGCGGTCCCATCTCAAAATTGTGTTGAACAGGAACCTTTATGTGAACACATTCAAACTTTTGGAAAGGTGAGATTCTAATCAAGATCTGAGAGAGGAGGAGGGGAAGACAGAGAATTTGTAAAGTGCTTTGGGGCCCTGGAAGGTGTTAAATAAAAGGGTCTAGAAAAGATATTATATTCTTGAATTAATTCTATTATGGAAAAATTGCCTAGTGTATATTATTGAACCTTGAAGGCAAAAAGAAATGAACAGTTTCTGGTCATTTTCCTTCAGTGTAATGCATACCCTTCAGGTAAATAATTTTATTCTTCTAGTAAGAAGATTTTTGGTCCACTCTAGTCAAAGCTTCACTGAAGACAACATTTCATAGTTATGCAGCATTTGGTTTTAGAACAATAATGCTGATGTGTTGCTCCTAGAAACCAAGTGTTAAGGCAGTAAATCAAGCAGGTGAACGAACCACATGAAATCCATCATTTAAGCAACAGTCTTTTCTCAGTATATTGCAAGTGTCAAACAATCAGATTAAAAATTTGAGCAGCCCTGGGATGAATGAATTAAATATCTCAAGTAATCTTGATGAGAGTGAACATATTTCACACAAATTCCACCTATTTACCTTTTCTGTGAACAGACTTGGTCCTTCCCTTCCTCTTGCATATAGCCATGCTATCAAGTACATTTCCTGAGACAGACAAGCAGCAAAGACACACAATGAGATCAAAAAGAAGAGGCTGACCTACAGGATTTGTGTTAGGAAGGTAAATGCAGTATTTACCTCAAGTGGCTGAAAGTATTTCTGACTTTGAAGAAAATGAAAGCAAAATTTGGTGCTAGTGGAGGTATGTCACAGGACATCTCTGCTGCTACCCTCCCAGTATATTCCACCATCTGGCCAGTTTGTGAGGTTTCACAGTCAGAAACACACCATGGGCTGTTAGAATAAATACACTCATGGTGAAAAAGTTCTCTTTACCAAAGTATCACAGGGTAATGCAGGTTTACAGCAAGGGGAGGCTTCCCTGCAGATCTCATTCCTCAGCCCAAGCTCACCCACTAAGCTCCCCCTTGCTTTCTATTCCTCCCACTTACATCTTCCCAGCTACCTGGTTAGCCCAGTGATTATCACTCAGGTGCCTACAATCCCCCAACAGAAAGTGTATAATTGTCTTCAGTTAAACTTGCATTCATCCCAGTGCTTCTGCAAACCCAGTGACTCGCCCTGCCCTGTCACACACCTCCCCTCCCCCCATTTATTTCACATGAGGCCTTTTCTTGCCTTTGGAAGAGAACTTCTTTGCTGTTCATGCACTACCCTCTTTACACAGTTGGGATTCTACCAGGGGTTCCTGTTCCCTTTGGCGCTGGCCTTCCATGGACCACCAGTGAGGATCTCCTGCCTTCCACTTATAGAAAGTACACTTTGAGGATAGAGGTTTTCCTCACAGCTCTGCCTATAGGGCATTGCGCCAATCAAATCCTACAAATCTTTCTTCCAACGGGCTGCAGGTTCCCCACCACTGCTCTAGAGCCACAGTCTCAGGATCCCTCTCGTCCCCTGACTTGTCTTGCCTCTGGTTTGGAACTAGTGGGGTAGGTTCACCATTAAGACTTCCTTGTCAGCTCACTGGGCTTGGGCTACAGGGCTAAACACTGTAGTGTAGAAGTTCAGGCTTGGGCTGGAACCCAGGCTCTGAAACCTCTGCTACTTTTAGACTCACAGCCCAGGCCCCGTGTGCTCAAGTCAATTGACCCAGGCTCTGAGACTTAGTGCCAGGAATCAGGGTCTGCAGCAGAGCCATCTATGGGCAATCTAACAAGTACAGCTGGCATATAGTAGGCAGCCAGATTGGTGACTGTGACAGGTTCCCCCCAGGGTGCCACCTGGAACTGGGGTATCGAGTCCTCTGACTCACCAGCCTGGGTTTCCTCTCACACTGCATTACTGTGACAAGTTGCAGATGGCTCCTAGTCCTATACTCCCACCAGCATTCACACAGGCAGAGACACACCCAGCTGCAGTTGTATGCAGACTCTGGCCAGACTCTGCATGAACCAACAATAGAGAGGCTACAGCCAAAATAACTGCCAGCTTCCCAGCCTAAGATCCAAGAGCTGTACCATCCTGCCCTGGTCAAACCCAGATACACTTCTACCCCGATATAACGCTGTCCCCGGGAGCCAAAAAAATCTTACCGCGTTGTAAGTGAAACCGTGTTATATCGAACTTGCTTTGATTCACTAGAGTGCACAGTCCCACCTCCCCACCCCACCCTCCGCCCCCTGGAGCACTGCTTTACCGTGTTATATCGGGTCACGTTATATCAGGTTAGAGGTGTACGTCACTTAAAGGCACACCGGTTTAGATAAAGCAAAAAACACGTGTATTAACTACAAAAGATAGCTTTTTTGAGTGATAAGTGATGCAAACAGATCAAAGCAAATTACCTAGCAAATGAACAAAATGCAAACTAAGACTAACATACTAGATAGATTGGATATGAATTAGTAATTTCTCACCCTGACTGATGATCCAAGCAGTCCACCAGGTTTCCATATACAGGCTAGAAATCCTTTTAGCCTGGAACCAGTACTCCCCTCCCCCCCCCCCCCCCCCCCGCAGTTCAGTCTTTGTTCCTTAGGTGTTTCCATGAGTTTTCTAGTCTGGGGAGTGAGGTCACTAGATGATGTCACACCCCACCTTATATAGCTTTAATATATGGTGGAAACTTTTTGTTCCAAAAACAGTTCCCAGCCCAGTTTGTGGAAAACTACAGGTACCCAAAATGGAGTTCAGTATCATGTAGTCTGGTCACATGCCCTTGCTGAGTCATAGCAGCCATTACTTACAGGCTGGCTGAAATGTTTATAGGAAGGCTAAGCTCTTCTATAGTTCATGGTCTTTGCTGATGGGCCATCAACACAGTCTAGCTTCTTCATTGTTGTACCTGAAAGGCTACCTGTGGGTGTTATTCAGAGTAAGCATATTTGAAATACAGATACATGGTCAATATTGATAACATCAGATACAAAAATGATACATGCTGTGATAAAGTTCCTCCTCTATCTTGGTGGGTCCTGCGCTTATTGGCGGATTTTCTTGCCTCAGAGATTCACTATGTGGGTTGGGGAACAGCCCAGAGACCTTCCCCTCTGGAAGAATCCCACAGTCCAGGTCAATTGGGAGGAACCCAGGCCCGCCCTCTACTCCAGGTTCCAGCCCAGGGCCCTGTGGACTGCAGCTATTTATAGTGCCTCCTATAACAGCTGCATGACAGCTACAACTCCCTGGGCTACTTCCCCATGGCCTCCTCCAAATGCCTTCCTTATTCTCACCACAGGACCTTCCTCCTGGTGTCTGATAACACTTGTGCTCCTCAGTCCTCCAGCAGCACACCCTCTCAGCTCCTTGCGCCTCTTGCTCCCAGCTCCTCACACCACAAACTGAAGTGAGCTCCTTTTTAAAACCCAGGTGCCCTGATTAGCCTGCCTTAATTGATTCTAGCAGTTTCTTCTTAATTGGCTCCAGGTGTCCTAATTAGCCTGCCTGCCTTAACTGGTTCTAGCAGGTTCCTGATTACTCTAGTGCAGCCCCTGCTCTGGTCACTCAGGGAACAGAAAACTACTCATCCAGTGACCAGTATATTTGCCCTCTACCAGACTCCTGTACCCCACTGGTCTGGGTCTGTCACAATGCACACAAATAGGATAATCATATTCAGCAAATCATAACTTTTCCAATGATGCCTCACCTTGTACAAAAATTGTGTCATAATCATACACCCATGATGAATATGGGATGTAGTGTCACAGTGACACCATCTGATTGGTGGGAATAGTCATCAGACCAGCTCTTAAGTCCATCCTCAGCAGTTTAGCAACTGCTCAAAGGATTCGCCTACAGCTGTGATAGCTCCTGCACCTGCTTGTTCCCAATCTTGCTTCTGCCTTGTTCCAATGCTGCTCCAGCCTTGCCCCTGAAGCTCCAATTCCTGACTTCAGTTCTGACCCTTGGCTTTGGCATCTGACTCTGGTTCGGACCATTGAATCCTATTCCTGACTACCAACTTCTACTCCAGCCACTAGATATGACCACCCATGTGCCAGTCACGGATTGTTTGAGCCGCCAAAACACAAGCAAGAGAATTAGAGCTGATGCCTCGAGCATGTATTCTGCAATGGCCAATATCTCTCTGATAGAAATTGCAGACCTTGCAGGCCCAGGTTGCCATGATTTGCCACATGCAGGCCATTTGGCCAATTCAAGAGCTGGCATCTGGTCTAGAGGAACTCTGGTGGCCAGGTCTAAGAGTTTACATCAAGGATTATATAAAGGTCTTGAGACCTCTGCACCCACACCAAGAACTCACAATCAAAACCCCTAGGTTACCTTCAGTCTCTGCCCATGCCGCCACAGTCTTGGTCTACTATATCAATAGACTTCACACCCCAGACCCATTGAGAGAGAAGTAGCTAGAGAAACCTGGCCCTAAGGAGGCACTTTTATGGAGCTGTGGGTGTACTGTCAAGAATCAGGTTCTGTAGCAGAACCAGTCTCCGGGCAACCTAATGAGTGCAGCTGGCCTATAATGGCTACTGAATTGATTACAGCACCTGACTAGTGATGAGAGGCAATTGACCAGCTCTTAAGCCCAGCAGCAGCAATTTGGTGGGGCTGGAATCTGGCTGGCTGGTAGGGGATTCCAGCTGAGGTTGGCTTAGGCTAATTGAAGATATAATGAAGAATACTGAAACCAGTCTAGAAAATTATGGAGAAAGCAGAGGGGAAGACTGGTCACAGGTTAGGAAAAAGAAAAGGGTGAAAATACAAGAAGAAACAGCAGGCAAAGTGACATGAAAAAGTAAAGAGAAAAATCATATTGCTATAATAATGAAATCACTAGTCAAGGATGTGACATAAACCCTCTGAAAGTGGTAGAGTGGATTTAAAAGTGCTGGAGACATTGAAAGAGCTACAGAGCTACAATGAAGAGATCTATTTAATTGACTATAAAGCAAGGAACAAGTAGGGAAACTATTAAAGATTACAATGCTAGGAAAATTGAAGTGAGCCAACTGCCTAGAGTAGCTGACAGAGACAAGACAAGTTGGGTTTGTGGTGCCAGTTGAAATGACTGAAGGTGAGGTAAAGCAAAGAATAGGTGATGATAAAGTACTATATGCTAAGCAGCTAATTAGCAAGAAGAAGGGAAACAAAGCCATCAACAGTTGTGCTAGTTGGATATCAGATTTTTTTTTTTTTTTGACAACACTATATATACCATTCCCAGTGAGTTGCTACAGATACCAAAGGTTTGGACATGTGGCAAATATATGTAAAGGGAAAACTAGATTCAGTAGGTGTGCAGGGGGGCACTCCTATGACAATTGTGTGGAAGGAACCAAATTCAAGTGTAGCAATTGTGGAAGAAAGCCCTGTGCAACACGCGTAGGTTGTATAGCAAGAAAGCAAGATATAAAAGAGTTACAAATAGCATGTTATATGTAGAAGCTATTAGGAGCCATCTAAGACCAAAAGGGGAAGAGAAAAGCAAACTCAATAAGACAAATACACAGCTGAATAAATCCAAGAATATAATGAGTGTTACAGGGAAAATAGGAGAAGACATTATGTATAGACAAATAGGTTTAGCTTTTATGATTGAAGTAATAAACTGCACATCACAGACAGGGGGAAAACAGAAAATGAGAAGTATAGTTAAAGCAACAGAAAAGTACCTACGTGTTAGCAAACTTCTCAGCAGAATGATTCCATGCTTTTTTAAGTGAAAAAATATTGAAGGATAAATAGAATGCTACTATTTACTGTAGGAATGCACATAACCTAATAGCACAGGAACTAAAAAAGAATATTCTTGATAAGGCTACTAACCCGGATATCATTTGCATAAAAGAAACATGATTAATAGGAAATTAGATTTCAGAATCCAAGGATATGGCATCTAGAGGCAAGACAGAAGTAGGAAGGAGTGGGAGATTTTTTTTAAAGAAAAACTTAATTATCTTGAAATTAAGATGAAGAAACTAAATATAGAGACTAATGCTATTGAGATTCCAATGCAAAATAAATCTGCAGTTTTGAGATGTAATGTATACAAGCCCCATGGAAAAACTGGAGATTAAGGATTTGACAGAGATAGTTGAAGGTGAAACAGGACATATATGTGGAGACCTAAACAGCCATAACAAATTGTGGGGAAGTGGAAAATATTATAAGAATGACAAAAGTCTAGAACAATTCATCAATAAAAATAATGTAGTCATTCTGAATGATGGTACACCCCTAGGTTTAATGCAGACCATGGAAATCTCTCCTGTGCATATCTGGGAATTGTGTCAAGTAGTCTAGCAAGCAAATGCAACTGGAAAATTGATAAGGAAGAGGGAATGGGAAGTGATCACTTTCCTGTATAGTTATATCAAGAAAAAGGCAATATTGAGGATGGAGGATGATTCCTGCTAATTGGAATATAAAAAAGGCAAACTGGAAACTATTTAGAAGCAAACGTAATGAAAATATTAATGAACAATGTATAAATGATGTCATTGAGGAGTTTAGTAGCAATATAACTAAAGGAATCATGGTGGCAGAAAAGTTAGCTATACTTAAGATATCAAAGCACCCTAAAGGCAGAGACCATGTACCACAGCGAAATGAGGAGTGCAAAAAAAGCAATTAAAGAAAGGAACAAGCTATATAAGAAAGCAAAAAATACAATCAATACTTAAGAAACAAGGCAATTTTGCAAAGGTCTTAAAAATGCAAAAAAAGAAAGCTAGTAACAGTACTGTGAGAAAATCAGTAAAGATACTGAAATATCAGAGGCAGATTATGACAACAAATGGAATACAGAGTAGGAGCATTTCTTTACCAGGCCTTATTGTAGAAGGCCAAGGGATAAAAACTATTATAAAGAAAAAGTGAAGTTCCAGCAAAAATATTCCACAATGTCAGTAATGGTGAAAATCTCAGTACAGAAATCCACTTGAGGAAAAGAAAATTCATTAAAGAGAATCATGAGAACTGGAAGAGGTGGGTGGAAGATGAGGCTACAATATTGAACAAAAACTTCAGTATGAGGGAACTTGAAAAAGTTATAGCTAAAAGTAAAATCTCTGCACCAGGCAAAGATGTCATATATATCGAAATGCTAAAAACACCTGGATGAAGGGAGTCTGAAAATACTGCTAAAACTGTACAACAGTATATGAGGGAAAGTTGAGCTACCAATAGAGTGGAAAGACGTGATCGTAGTCCCAGTATAGAAAGCAGATAAGCTGCAAACAAGACCTGATGTGTACAGGCCAATTGCCATGGTTAAAGCCATGGCAAGAATAGTGACTGAAAGATTAAAAACATATCTAGAGCTAAATGAATTTACAGATAATATGCAAAGTGGGTTCAGGAGGGGAAGGAATAAAGCTGCTTATATAGTAAGAATAGAGATGGAAGCTCAAAAAAAGGAGAAATAAAAAATATATGATAGTAGCTTTTCTAAATATTGAAAAAGCATATGAGATGACTTATTGCATAAAATAGGCAATAAGGGTATAACAGGACTTCAGTAACTCAGCCAAAAGTTAGAGGTCTATTGCAGGAATGGGTGGGAGAGTTTCTGTGGCCTGCAACGTGCAGGAGATCAGACTAGATGATCATGATGGTCCATTCCGACCTTAAAGTCTATGTGTCTATGAATATATAGGTGCATAAAGGATTTTTTAAGTAAAAGTACTATGCAGAACAGAGTAGGGAAAGCCTATTCACTGTCAGAGGGGATTTCTGAACATTGCTTTTGTACCCATAAGTTTTATTACTGATTTAAAACTGAAAATATAATTAAATAGAATGACCTTCCCTATAAGTGCCTCTGGTGCTTGTTTTACACAACCTTCCCAAAGAGCATTATGCAATTGGATGAGTAGAGCCAGAGAAGGAATTTAGGGCTTTATCTTACTCCCTTTGAAGTCAATGGCAGGACTTCCATTGACTTCCATGGAGCAAGCCCAAGTGGGCTAAGTACGCAAATCAGTTCTGTCTGCTCCTCAGTGGTGATTATAAGGAAACTAAGGTAGGAAGACAGATTTCAGCTTCAGGTTGAAAATTCTGGTCAGTTACCCCAAGACTGGGGCCACTAGAATTCTAAATGTAAGTCAGCTGCTTGTCTGATAGCCAGTAAGTAAATATATATCAATTGACTGGACTGGGATTTTAATTATCCCAGGCTGATGAACTATTCGATTCTTCCTAGCCTCTGTTAGTTGCCATATAACCTACATCGTGCAGGTGATGGATAGGAAAAATCAAAACAAATTGCTTGAGTTTTTGACATGACATCTTATGTTATGACATCTTATTATATCAGGTTAGACCAGGGGTCGGCAACGTTTGGCATGCAGCTCGCCAGAGTAAGCACCCTGGCGGGCCGGGCCAGTTTATTTACCTGCTGACGCGGCAGGTTTGGCCGATCGCGGCCCCCACTGGCTGCGGCGGGAAGCGGCGTGGGTGAGTGATGTGCTGGCCGCGGCTTCTCGCCGCCCCCATGTTATGCTCATACAAAGCACACAGGATCTTTATAGAGGAAGGTAAATACATAGTGTTTATTGAGAATACCACAGTTAGCATATGCTTTTTAGACACACACACACACACACACACAGTCCTGCAGTGATGTTTATAGTTACCAGTCCAGAGTCTGAATCAATCTAGTGGCCAGCCAGATTGGTCGCAGAGGGGAGCGGGGTTCTATCGGTCGCGATCCGATGCTCCTGGAGTGTGGCAAGACGAACCCAAAGTCCTATGGCAAAGCATCCTGTTCTTATAGAATTTCTTCTCTGTTGAAGCCTATGGATTCTGCTGTGTCACTTTGTGACGGTTACTTCTTAATTGGTGTAAACATTCCAATACACCTCCGAGAGGGTCATCCTGTTCTTTGTTCCGATTTAATCAATTGTCTTTAGGGGTGCCAGCCTTTACCTCAGGGTCGTCAATCTGCCCTTCCTTATGGATGCGTGTTGATGATTCTTTGATGTCCTTTAAGTTTCTTCACTCCTTCTTCCTTGACTCTGGCTATAACAATGGCCTTCACACCTTATCTTTTTCTAATGCATACATTCCTCATTCACACAAACAGATTGAGAATACAAACAGTAGTATTTTATATTGAGCAAAAGGGCATTGCAACTTAAACCTTGCTAAGTTTTACAATCAATAACCAAGCCAATTTACATTGAGACCCAGGCCTTCAATGTTCCTCTAAGCTACTTAACATAGACACAATAGAGAATCCTGTCTCTTACTTCCTAATTTGTAATACATATAGGAAACCATAGTAGCTTTATAACTTATTCTAAAACAAAAGGATGACCATAATTAGTCATAAGGATTGTTCTGGTCTGTCATTCCTTTCTGCTATTCAAAAAGGGTGGCTGACAGGATGAAATCAAATCATACATTAATTCTCATAATACATTATAAAATCCAGCTCCTACACCCATTGGCCCAGGATGGCGAACCGCGGCCAGTGGGGGGGCCGCGATCGGCCGAACCTGCCGCGTCTGCAGGTAAATAAACTGGCCCGGCCCGCCAGGGTGCTTACCCTGGCAAGCCACGTGCCAAACATTGCCGACCCTTGGGTTAGGCCATATTACTGTGCATGACTCTGAAGCAATAAAATAGCTATCCAAAAGGCAAGAGAGAACAGTGACATTAATCCAGAGAATGGAGGGGAAAAAATCAATAATTATAAAACACTAGTGTGCAGCATGTCAGAAGCAGAATAGGCAGAAATATTTGTTTGAACCCCACTAGATAATAAACAGAATGTTTCTAGTATTAAGGCTCCATCTATTGCTGATCTTTTCTGCTTTAAAATTGCCAGTGTTCCATGCCAAGTTAAAGGAAAGAGAAAAAACAAACAAACAGAAAATGTTGATATTACTGCAGGTGTCCAAAAGAGGACAGAGTCTTAAAGTTCCAGGTGTTAATCAATAACAGTGCCACTTATCAAACTGTCTGTACTGGGCTAGCTTGATTATCACTTCAAAAGTTTTTTTCTCTTACTTAATTGGCCTCTCAGAGTTGGTAAGACAACTCCCACCTGTTCATGCTCTCTGTATGTGTGTATATATATCTCCTCAATATATGTTTCACTCTATATGCATCCGAAGAAGTGGGCTGTAGTCCACGAAAGCTTATGCTCTAATAAATTTGTTAGTTTCTAAGGTGCCACAAGTACTCCTGTTCTTTTTACAATAGTCTAGTTACGCAAGGCCAATTTCTGCTCGGTAGTTAATCACAAAGAAGAAAGCAAGTTACCAGTTATATAGAACAATAAATATTTCAATAAATCACTGTTTAAAAATATGAACATTTATCAACCTTAAATTACAACAAATCCTTAACACTTTGAGCAACAGATAACTCTTGACTCACAGTATGGATTGAGACCAGCATATGGTGATTTCTACGTACAGCCTCGCTTTACCCCCTAAGCAATTTCCTTTATCAGTTCCTTATTTTATAATAGAGATGCACAGATATTTTTATGGTCAATTTTAGGATCTAAATATCAATTGCCTGAGGCTCCAACTATTTTAGTCAAAAAATCATTGAACTAATTCACTAACTTGTGAATTTCTTTCAAAACTTTATCATTTCAATGTTTTATTTTAAATGCAGTGCCCTTTAATATGATCAAACGTCCCTTTTCTCACAGAAGTTAGATATACAAAAGACCTATTAGGTCATTCAGTCCAGCCCCCTGCCAAAGCAGGATAGTTCCATATAGTACTGTTCCTAGTGCTTTATTTAGTCTGTTTTTTTAAAAGTTGCAAGCAATGGGGTTTCTATTGTATCTTGATGTTTCTCTTGAGCTTCAGTATACATACTCCCTTTCTATATAATCGCCCTCTATTCCTAGTTATACCCACATGCACCTCTCATATAGTAAAACTGATGGAGGGGTTTCCAGAGTAGGAAACCTCAGTGAGATTCTCCTCACAGAGTTACTCCCACAGAACCCACTTCTGGATTCCAAACATCGCAGGGGACCAGCAGGAGACCAGGTACATCAGCACAGCATTTCAGGCCCAGCTGCCCTGTTCCTTGGCAACGCTGCAAACCACAATACCATGGTCTTCCTCTGAACCCAGATGTCCCAGAGAGACCCTCCCCATAAATAGGGAATCCTGCTGAAGTGAGAGCTCCCACTTCTACAGTGTATTCATCTGTTGTCGACACAAACATCTGAAACACAATGAAAGCTGAAAATGTGTGAAACAGCTTAAAATAAATTGACTATCAAACTAAATAACAGGGAATACAGTATGTAAAATATCAGTTAAGACTACTTTAGTCAGTCATTTTCATTTTTAATTAAGAATTATCCAATTTTAAATATAAATAAAGCTGCCTCAAAATTTAGGAGTAGCTTGCCATGAATTATATGGAGCCTTAGCTATACACAGGTAACAGGGCAGGCTTCACTCCTGTCCTGTGATCCCACACAAACAGTCTTGTATACCTCTTGTTTGTTAACACCTTTATACAATTTATTATTATTACCAGCACCATCACAATCCTGTGCAGGAGCTCTATCTACAATATTTTTTAAGATGTCAGCCCTTTTTCCAAAAAGAGGGCACAATCTCATCCTCCTGAGATCCCCCTTTCCCTCAACATTGCTAGTTTTTTTCAATCTCTCTCTTCTCTATGCTGCCTTCCTATGCTTTTTAACTACCTCTCCCAGCTGATGGGACAATTTGCTCCTTACTGCCCCCAGCCCACACTCTTATTAGGTAATTAAGTACTCCATTCCTCATTCAAGTCTTCTCTGGGGGGAATTAAGCAGAGCTTAAGTGACCAGAATGCTGGGACAGTTGTTTCTCTCAGCACTCTGTCACAACGCCTTAAGATGAAAACAATCCATTCTCACATCTCAATCCCTCCACCCCACTAATCATTTTAATTAGAGCTGGCTCAGACTAGGAATTCCAGGTTCATGGGAAATTTTGACATTTGGTTTGGTTCTGATTCAGATTTTGTGGGGCTGCCCCCAGAGCCTTGAGATGAGATTCTCAGGACTACCAGACTCCTTGCTGCATAGCTGGGACTCCCAGAATGTCTAGGTTCCAATCTCTGTGGCAGGGAGACTGGAATCCCTGGGGTCCCTGACACTGTAGCAATCCACATGGCAGGGCTTCCCCAAAGCCACACATCCTGGAAATCCTGGGGCACTCTGTATGGCACTCCTGCCCCAGCACTGTGGACCTTGGAAGCCCAGGATCCCCTGCAGCCCATAAGGTGAGCTGGCAGGGAACCAGGCTGCCTGGCAGTCCATATTCTGCAAGCATTTCTGGTTCAACAAATTGGCATTTTCTGACTACACTGTTTCATTGGAAAATTCCCAACCAGCTCTAAGCTTAATTATGCATGTCTGAACTCCTTCCAGTTTCTCGATATTGTTTTGGTAACAAATGCCCAGACCTGGTTAATAGGTACACCTCTACCCCGATATAACACTGTCCTCGGGAGCCAAAAAAATCTTGCCAGGTTATAGGTGAAACTGCGTTATATTGAACTTGCTTTGATCCGCCGGAGCGCACCCCCCACCTCCCCGAGCGCTGCTTTACCATGTTATATCCAAATTTGTGTTAGATCAGGTTGTGTTATATCAGGGTAGAGGTGTATTACCTCCATACCCCATTATATGTTGTTTCTGTATATGCAGCACAAAACTACATTGGCCTTTTTGCTGCGCAGGTATGTTGCTTTGCAAACTGCGGCAATATTCTGGCTCCATTGAAGTCAGTGGCAAAATTGTCATAGACTTAAAGTGAGGCAAGGACTTCATCCTTTATGGCTTGTCTGATGTTCTCTCATACCCCTAGATCTCTTTCAGCATTAGGTTTTCAGAGGTCTCTCTCTTTTATGGAGCATAAGTGTTTTGGATTAATTTCCCCCAGATATATTTACTTGCATTTTTTCCAATCTGAATCTAATTTTGTTATTTCTTGCCCCTAACTCTAATCTCTATAGGTCCCTGTGTATTATTCTTCTGCCATGAGTGGAGTTTGCAATTCCATCATCCCCATGACCTCTAGATTTTGCTAACGTCTTCCAGCTCATTAAGAAAGATCTTCCAAAAATACTCTGCTTAATCCAGGTCAGGGTTAAGCCATCACTGCAGGGAAGCACTGCTACTGTTTATGTTCTAGGAGTTAGCTAGGGGGTAACTATATAAAACTAGTGGTTAAATACATACAACTTTTCACAAGTGCCATGTTTACTTATAAGAAGGTAAATGCTATTTTAAAAAGAGCCACCCATGACAAATTGAGGCGTGTGGGTTTTGTTGTTTTGTTTCTGTTTCTTCATGGGATCAGATGTCAAAACTTACAGGATGTATTCTGATCTCAGTCACACCATTTTTTACACTAGAGTAACTCCATTGGTCTCAGTAGGATTACTTTTGATTTATACTCATGTAAAATCAGAATCAGGCCCTGTGCTTCCAACTTTTAATGAGAGCAAATAAGTACTCAGAATTCCTTCCTTCCAGGTTTTGCCCCAGGAAATCAGATAAAGCTGACAATGCAGCCTTGATTGTGATATTGTTATTTAGGTCATGGAGCCACCCCTCCTTGCACTTAGCACCCCAGCTTGCTCAGTGCAGTAGGATGACGAAGAACAGCCACACTCCCTGTTTAGGCCCCAGTCCTACAATTAGCTTAGTATAGACAGGCTCCCGTGCCTAAGCAGAACCTCATTTACTTCAGTGGGGTTCCACCTCTGCAGAGCTCTCATCTTCAGGAGCTCCTGCTTCAGCCTTGAACCTCAACATCGACCTTTTCACAGGGCTGTGCCTCAAAGCCAGAATGCATCCCTTAATGCCATGTACAGTTACAATGCTCTGGGAGGGAGGAAAGGAAACTAATTCCATGTTTGACAAATCACTCCATTACTGGTAGTTATGTAAATGTTCTCATTCCATTAGACTTCTTAGTACTGTAGCTGGAATTCATTTTGTATATTTTATGAGGGGTTATTTGATTATTATTGTGTGTTAATTGTCCATGACCCAAACATATGGCTTTACAAATAAAGTGATATAATGAAGATGGTTAATACCATAATTATTCAGTCAGTCAGATTTTTGGGGCAGTAATAAGAGCCAGCATTCAAGTGACAGTAATATAATCCATTGGGTCATGGGCTGGAAATGGCTCCAACCCAAAATAAAACATCTCAAGTCCACATCCGGAAAGATTCATCCACAAGCTAAGTAAGACCTAAGCTCCTGCAGGGTGAGAGCAGAATGGCTATTTCCCAATAGGATGAAAATCCTGCAGGCTAGAGCTCATCAGGGAAGGTTTTTATCTGAGCCACTAATGAAGCAAAGACTATAGAGTGGCTCTATTAGCCCAAAACTGGAATAGGGCTATAAAATAATCAGTCCCATACCCTGAGCTTCCCTTCATACATTATTTAGAGCAGTCTCATTTTGAAGGATACTAGGGCTGTCAAACAATTAAAAAAATTAATCGCAATTAATTGCACAATTAATCGCACTGCTAAACAATAATAGAATACCATTGATTTTAAATGTTTTCTACATTTTCAAATATATTGATTTCAATTACAACATAGAATACAAAGTGTACAGTGCTCACTTTATCTTTCTTTTTGATTACAAGTGTTTGCACTGTAAAAAGACAAAAGAAATAGTATTTTTCAATTCACCTAATACATGTACTGTAATGCAATCTCTTTATCATGACAGTTGATCTTATAAATATAGAATTATGTACAAAAAATAACTGTATTCAAAAACAAAATGTAAAATTGTAGAGCTTGCAAGTCCACTCAGTCCTATGTTTTGTTCAGCCAATCACTCAGACAAACAAGTTTGTTTACATTTGCAGGAGATAATGCTGCCCGCTTCTTGTTTACAATGTCACCTGAAATTGAGAACAGGTGTTCCTATGGCACTGTAGTAGCTGGTGTCGCAAGATATTTACGTGCCAGATGCGCATGTTTCAACCACCATTTCAGAGGACATGCATCCATGTTGATGACGGGTTCTGCTCGAAAACCATCCAAAGCAGTGTGGACCGACACATGTTCATTATCTGAGTCAGATGCTACCAGTGGAAGGTTGATTTTCATTTTTCGTGGTTCGGGTTCTGTAGTTTCCCCATAAGAGTGTTGCTCTTTTAAGACTTCTGAAAGCATGCTCCCTACCTCATCCCGCTCAGATTTTGGAAGGCACTTCAGATTCTTAAGTCTTGGGTCGAGTGCTGTAGCTATCTTTAGAAATCTCACATTGGTACCTTCTTTGTGTTTTGTGAGATCTGCAGTAAAATTGTTCTTAAAATGAACAACGTGTGCTGGGTCATCTGAGACTGCTATAACATGAAATATATGGCAGAATGTGGGTAAAACAGAGCAGGGGACATACAATTCTCCCCAAAGGAGTTCAGTCACAAATTTAATTAACATATTATTTTTTTAACAAGAGTCATCAAGTATGGAAGCATGTCCTCTGGAATGGTGGCCGAAGCATGAAGGAGCATACGAATGTTTAGCATATCTGGCACATAAATACCTTGCAATTCTGACTACAAAAGTGACATGTAATTGCCTGTTGTCACTTTCTGGTGACATTGTAAATAAGAAGAGGGCAGCATTATCTTCTGTGAATGTAAACAAACTTGTTTCTCTTAGCAATTGGCTAAACAAGAATTAGGACTGAGTGGACTTGTAGCCTCTGAAGTTTTACATTGTTTTGTTTTTGAGTGCAGTTATGTAACAAAAAAATCTACATTTGTAAGTTGCACTTTCAGGACAAAGAGATTGCACTATGGTACTTGCATGAAGTGAATTGAAAAATACTATTTCTTCTGTTTATCATTTTTACAGTGCAAATATTTCTAATCAAAATATACACTTTGATTTCAATTACAACACAGAATAATAGATATATATGAAAATGTAGAAAAACACCCAAAATAGTTAATAAATTTCAATTGCTATTCTCTTGTTTAACTGTGCAATTAAAACTGTGATTAATCGTGATTAATTTTTTTAATCACGATTAATTTTTTTTAGTTCATTGCATGAGTTAACTGTGATTAATTGACAGTCCTAAAGGATACGTCTCTTCTGTTAAAGCAGCATTACGATGGATAAAAGTGAAGTGACTGTTTTAACAGACTCCCCTTTTGAGCCATAAATACTTATTAGTCTGTATACTACCTAGAAGACAGGAGTTTGTAATAACTTATTTGGAGAAAGATATTTCTCTTTTCCATTCATTGCTCAGGGTCCTCCCCCACCCCAGAACAGAGTTTATATACCAGTTACTCTATTCCTTCCTCCTTCATTAGTCACTAACATTCTAGCCTGTTGTAGGCAACGGTCTATCACTCCTGCTAGCTCAGTTTGCTTGCCTCAGAGAGGAGTCGGAGGAGGAGGGTGAGAGGAAGAGAGAGAGAGACATAGTGAAACCCTAATTTACCAGCTCAACATCCACAAAGATTGACTCTGGAAGGGAAAGATTCCAGGGGCTAGGGAATCAATTCTCAGCCAGGGCTGGGTAGTAAAGGAGGGTTCAGGTGAGGGAGGGGTGTGAAATTCTGGGAATATTAGATTGTCTTTTCTTTAGCTAGTATCATAAAAAGTATCTTTACAATCTGACATCTAGTAAAAGTGACATTTGTTATTTGCTAAGGGTTGTATGACATTGGGTGAAATCATTAAAATTAAGGTGCTGCAAGGTAGGCAATCCTCAATCATTCAAAACATGTGCTCACTGGAAACTTGCTCAAGGTAGAGTGACAGTAAGTGATTAGAAAACAAGTGAGGAAGCAGTACACCATTGCTAATTGTCTTACTGAAATCAGAGATAAGCCTGTTGTAAAGAAATTGATTCCAGATAGCATTTGAGTGATGTGATGTAGTGTGATTAAGGCTGGAAAGGCTGCCTGAATTATGATAAAGCAGTAGGAAACACAGGGAATAAGGCTTCCTCGTTAGTCATGATCCTCAGAGCCCATTAATAGAGACATTGCAGCTTGCTAGTGTCCTGACAATTACATGATAAGTGAAAATTGTCTGTATTGCCATTCCATGCAAAAGCACAGATGAACAGTAGCAAATAATTCTGGGGTCACTGAGAAGTAGATTTGTGTAAATAACTGATTTTTCAGACAGTGGCTGAACCAAAAAAGTGGGGGAAATGTCAAATAAAATGTTTTCCTGGACCAGAAACGAGAGGTTTTTTTCGTTTGTGGAATTTTACCTTTTTTTATAAAATAGAAATAAAATTAGATTTTAAAAGGCATTTTGAATAAAAAAATCAAGTTTCTTTTCAAAAATATCAAAATGAAATATTAACATTTTCTGATTTTTTTTTTTGGCTGAAACAATTTAGCAAATTCAACATGAATTCACAAAAAGTTTTAGTCAACCCAAATATGCATTTTCAGGGATGGAGGGGGGAGAGTTTTGCCCAAAAAATTTCACCCATCTCTACTGAGAAGTACATTTTCATTACAATGTGTAGAAATAACCTTTTTGGGGAGGGTGGAGGCAAGATTGGTGCTATGTTTACTTTCCTGCTGTACCCTAAGTTTTTTGCCAATAATTGTCCATTGTATGTACCGTAAGTTTATTAATTCCCTTAGTACTTTAAGATGCATATCTTCCAGCTTTGCTGACTTATTTATGTTGAAGATTTTAATGTGTGTCCTTACCTACTCCTTGTTAATACATGTTCATAAAAGGTCTTCCTTGCTTTCTTCCATTAGTACACATTTCTGCTTAAGTGATGGTGACATGGCCGACTGCCCCAGCAGGAGTTGTGGGAAACATAACACCTGAACTGGGTACAAAGCTTCCTAGAATTCCATAGGTTGCAGGGGGAGGTGGCCACATTGCCACAATTTAAGAGGATGCAGAATCCGCTCCTCCCTGCCTAGGTATTTCCACTGGCTAGTGCGGAGACATGGGCCTGACCCATCCCCATACCCTGTGGAGAGGTCAAGAGCGTGACAGTTCATCAGATATTTGAGTAGCAGCTTTCTCCCTCACAACCGACCTTATACACCACCTTGCTCCCATATTATACTTGTTTGTGACAGGGTTTTGTGATATTGGAACTTATTCGTTTATGACATAATATGACATTAGTATATAGTTAAGTAGGAAGATAATGAAAAGTATTATTTTCAATATGAAGATGGCAGGAAAAAAAATATAAAGGTGAATGGATTGCTTCTTAAATGAAAACATTTTACTTAAAATGTGCTAATCAATCAGCTTAGTACAAATACAACAACTATTCATAATAAGCAGCTAAAAATATTAAAATAAGAAATTAGTTCAATACCCAAAGTATCAAAACATTATTTAGAACTAGAGCTGGTCAAAAATGTTTTGACTGAAAACATTTCATGTCAAAAATGTGTTTTCATTGGAAACAAACAATTTGCAAGAAAATTTTATTTACGTAAATGTATTAAGCTTGATGAGAAGTTTCATTTTGTTTAGAATAAAAAATGTTCATTTTAGTTTTTAAAAATATTTTTTTGCTATTTTAAAATTTTAGGAGGGTTCCTTTTTTGCCACTGAGTGGTGTGTAGGTTCCTCTCCCACATGTTTTTGAATTTCTTTTCTTCCCCACACTAAATTTCCATAACTTCAACTTTTGAAATGTTAGAGTGGAAAAATCAAAATGGAAAATCAATTTATGTCACTTATAGGCAAAAAGAAAAAAAGAAGGAGAAGAACCAAGAAAATGTTGAAAATTTCAAATCCACAAAAAGTTAAGACAAAAAAAAAATTGTCGAGTTTTGAACTCTACAAAACAGAAACAACTTTAAAATGTCAAAAAAAAAATCACAAAATTGTTTTTACATTTTCCTGCCAGCTTTGCTCATAACCTATTCTGCCTCAGGAAATTATTCACAGAAAACATCCTTTCACCATGCCGTGAAGGCTATCAAGACTTGGTTCCAGCTGACAAAGCAAAAAGCCCTGGAAAAAATTAAATGGTTGACTTGCTGTCCCTGTCCATTCTATAAGGAGCAAATTGCAATCCTTGTAATTTTGTTGTTGTTGTTCTCTTCAAGATACAAATATTTTACACAAGTTTTATTTGAATTTTTTCTTACTTGCTGCTTCTTTTCTCTTGCAGAATTCTTCTGCTCTATTGTTGATGTGAAATTACAAGCCCTGTCATTGTCGCTGGTTCAGGCTTGTGTGTCATGCACAGACACATCAACAGGTCCTGTTGACTAACAAATTCTCTCACTCAGACATTCACGTAAATTATAAATCTCAGGATACAAGATATTTTAGGCATCTGTCTTGCTTCAGCTTTAAGCATGTGCATATTTATATAGGAAAGACTCAAAGTTAAAGAAAGTTGCAATTGCTGGACAAGAGCAGTGAGGTTTGCTTTCCACTAAACTATAGCAGAAGCTATAATTAAGTATGGTAGCCTGCTTATAAATGTCTCCCTCTTATGTGCACCAAAATCCCACAGTGAACAGCACATAAGAAAATAAGTGAGCAAGAAAAAGAAATTGATGAGGTTAACACAGGATGTATATTAATGGATTTATTTTGGAGTAAGGTACTATTCAGTGTGAATAAGGAGGCAAAGTAGGACCCTCAATAGATAAATATATTTTAACTTGACAGTGAAAGTTCTCTTTCATGTAATTCTAATATAGCATTCTTTCACTTTAAAGGAGTTTTACCTTTATGTCCTGAAATGTGCTATAATGCTTGCAGGATTGAATTGAAAAGTGTTATTTCTATGGGAAATTTTGTAACCCTCTGTAGTACTAAGCCCTGTAGGTTAGTGAGCAATAAATAAAAGCATTTTTGTTATTAGCTTGTGGCCTTGTTTATATTGAGTCATGCTTCTCAGCCAGAGATAATATTGGTTCTTTTCCTTCCCATTGGTCTTCAATCTGGTAAAATGCTTTTTTATTTCTCAAATACATTAAATACATTTCTCTCATTTGCGCTATCTGTACTTTCTTTTAAAGGTGCGTCTGATCAGCACTCCGCATTTTGCTGTATTCAAGGTATGTTGCTGGATATGCAGCTGCAAGGCTCCATTGTCTGCACAATCCCTTATGTTTTTCTTTTTTAAAACTATTTTTTATCTTTTCTACTTTAAATAAAAGGCTGCCTTCATTTTCCATTGCAAATAAGGATTAAGGCAAGATTTTTTATCCAGCCTCTGAGTCAATAAGCTAAGTTTCCTACATGTCCAGTAGGAAATCTACTAAACAATGGTGACCGAGATATAGGAAATAGAAAGATTCCCAGCTGGTCATATGAACAACTGTAGTTTTACCACATACATTAAAATTATGCAATTCTTCATAAAAGTGTTAATGGGCTTTTGCACTGGATTTAGCTAATCTGAGTAGCTGTGGCGTCCAGCAGAATAACCAGCTTTGGAGGAACTGACCTTTAAAAAGGCCCAGAGGCCACTGAGAAGGAGAGATTATTTTTCTTCCCTCAGGACTGCTCTACACTTAAATTGCTGCAGCAGCACAGCTGCACCAACCCAGCACCTCAGTGATGATGCCACCTAGACCAATGGGAGAGCTTCTCCTCTTGGCATAGGTACTCCACCTCCCCGAGAAGCGGTAGCCATGCTGATGGGTGAAGCCCTCCCATCAACATATACCGACGTAACTCCAGGTGTAGACAGCACTCCCTGCATTGCTCAGAGGTGTGGATTTTCCACACCCGTGAGAGCCATATTTTTACTGACATAAGTTGCTAATGTAGACCAAGCTTCAGATGCAGCATCTGCTTTACTTTTTTTTGGCCCACTGAATGGTTAAGATCCTATGAGTCTGTATCCACTTAGTGTTTCCCGCTGCTTCCCGAAGTCGATGCTTCATATTATGAAGGATTTGCTCATTTATTCATTTGAGATTAATGTGCTACAGAAATTCCTTCCACTCCTTTGTGTTAAATAAACCATGTTGACAGGGCCATCCTGGTGGGAGGGGGATGGGAAAAGGGGCAGTTTGCCTCAGGCCCCCATTTGAGAGGGTCCCCAAAGCAAATGTCATTGTGACCTGGCATGGGGGTAGAATTGCCACTCATTTTTGGCTGGCATCCCCTCTGTGTTAACAGACTGGTAGTGTGCCAAATGTGAGGGAATCTCGTTACATCCTAGTATGTGGGGTGGCGGTGCGAAATTTGAATAGTCTTTCAAGCTAGCATGCAGGGTTGAAGTGGCACTCAGCTTTGTCCTGGACGCTCCTATGATGGAGAAGTAATCAAATCAAACCCGGCAGCCCAGGTCTCAGTGCCCAGAGCAGGGAACCAGACTCAGCTCCTTGGGCCAGAAGCCACTGCTGTTGGGTGAGTCTAGGGCAGGCTCGCTCTCCAGTGTCTCTTCTACTCCCAGGGCCTTCCCTCAGTGGCAATTTTTGTGGAAGGGTGAAAGAGCCTCAGCTTCAGATTTTGCCCCGGGCCCCCAAAAGCCTCCGGGCAGCCCTGCATGCACCATTTCTGCCACCTGGTCACTACTGTATGTAAAACAAGTGTCCTACTGCACATAGCACAGGAACATATTTTGTTCTTTCTACAGCCTTAAATTCCACAGCCATCAAAACATACAATGGTAAGTTAGTTGTGTGAAGATCAGTGTATATGCTTGTTACATAATAACAACACATGAGGATTTTACTCTTCAAAGCATTGTATCTCAGTACTAATAAAAGACATGTAGCCAAACCCCATGCACCACTTTGAAAATATTAACTAGTATTTGGACCCACAATTCATTACAATTTCAATACTGTGGGCCTATTTATTTGCCCGTGTAGACTTTCATCCACAAAAAAGGAGACTGAGTTAAAGCTTAGCTAAAACTCTGGACCTTACAGCAAATTAATAATGTATTAGAATTGAGCAAATAAGTTCAACATGCTTTGCCTCTTTCTACTCATGGAATGTCCGCAAGAAGATTGCAATTTCCTCAAACTTACTCATCATCAAATGTTAAACAGAGAAGAATTTATAGCTAACTTTGCCTCATCCCATTCATCCACGAAAGAACATGTTCCACACTAGACTAACCACAGACAATGTGGTCATACCCTCGTTAGGCTCATTTAACTGCCTCTGTGCCAGTTGCCAGTGAAGTGATGCGAGTTTTGAGTAGTCTGTCCCCTTGCTGTGTGAATCAGTGTTCTATCCCATAAAAGTTATACAACTTCCACTGCAAATACTCAAACATGTAAGCTTAAGATTCAGTTTCTGGGAGCTTGAATGTTCACCGAAGGCAAACATAAAATGATACATGAACAAAAACAGTTTATTTTTAAATTTGAACCAAATTCAAATTGTGTGGTATTTGCCAAAACATAGTATTATCTAAGTATTATTTGGTTTGAAAATTTGGTTAAAACCTCTACTGTATGTTAAAGATCTCTGAAGTTTGTTCAGGGTAAAAGAAATACAGTTTCTATGAGAGTGTTAGTATGCGTTTTTCAAGCTTCTATCTGAATGTGATCACCAATTACATCTGGTCAACAATTGAGGAGTTACTTTGGAATGAGTGACATGAATCAGCATTCATGTTGCACTCTGTGTCAGTACCCGCCCCGGGGAAGCTAATGATCCAACAGCGGACCAAATTCAGTGATGAATCTTAGTCACGTGCCACTTGAGGCACATTGCACATACGCTAGCAAGAAGTGGAAAGAAAGTATTTTTCTCCACTGGATTTACTTCAAGTAAATTCATATGACGGACAAAATGCAATTTACTGAACATGAATGAAAGCAGTGTGGAAGCAGTGTTTGTCAAGAGCTGGAATTGTGTTACCAGCCAGGCGTACAGCAGGAGCTCTTTGCTGGCAAAGCTATACTATGCTGGCAAAGCACACATACTATGGACACAACTTATTCCATCCCCCCACCCAAAGCAAAATATGCTATGCTGGCAAAGCACAGTTTTGCTGATGTAACCGCATCTATTCTAGGGGCTTTTGAAGGAACAGCTATATCAGTCAGGGGTCATACCTCTTCACACCTCTGGCCAATATAGCTTTGCCAGCAGACATTTGTAGTGTAGACCTGGCCTCAAACACAGTAGCACCTCCCTTTTATGTTCTTAGAAAGAAGTAGAGATTAAATAACTAGAGCTGGTTGAATGTTTTACTTCAGTACTTTGACCATTATATGGCCTTTTTGTAAGAAATGAGACCTGATTTTTCCCCATCTACCCAACGTGATGATCAGCAAACCTGAACCAGCACAGATGGTTCTTCCTGGAGCAAAGGATGTGCTCAGACAATTCCCTTCTTGGTTCAAGCTCTCATTGGTCTTCTCCTGGGGTGACACAGGGCAGATTGAGAAGTGACAATGTGGCCCTCTGCCTGACCATCTATGTGTTTGTCAGGAACTAGGAAGAAGTAATTTGGATGTCCTCTGTTCTCTGAAGAAGTCTAATCAACATACCCATCAGGAATGTCTTTACTTCTGCACTAAAGTGATCAGAGAATATGTTCTTCTTCATCCACATAGACATAGAGCTGATGGGCACCTGATCCCTATTTCAATGACAGACATTAATGGTTTTAATCTTGAGGCCCAGCTGTCTACACTTTTGCTACACTTAGAGTTATTTTGCTCAATATCCAGTCAACAGATTTCTTCAAATTCAATATGCTCCAATGTAACACAAACATTACATCTGGACAGACATTTGTTTCACTGCACATGCCTCTCTTGTTTACAAGAGTCTTGAAATGATTTCTTATTGTCACCTTAGGAAAATCCACAGTGGACAATAAAACAAGTTTCTAACTGTCCTATTCAATGATACTCTCTGGTTTTCATTATCTGATTCTCTTTAATAAGATATATAGCATCAATAGTAAATGCTAGATTCTATCTTTGCTATATTCCTGGGCTGCAGAGTAAAGGAGACAGGAAGACTCAAACAAACACCCTTTCCCATCTGTACTTGGTCCCTGGCCCTTAGGTTCTGGGGTGAAGAGTTATGTGGGCACTGTCTGTGATGTTGCGACCCATAATGCTTTATGGACATATGCTTATGAGTGTAAATATGACATAACCGGAATATGTTTTATGCTATGTATGCCATGTAACATATCTTTGCAAAGGTTATAATCTACTGAATATATTCATCCTATTTGCATGCATGTATCATTTGTATATCTGAAGTTATGAGCATTGGCTCTATGCTTGTATTTAAAGTGTTTGCTGTAGGAAGTTCATAAGACAGATTTGGTCAACATAGGGCTTAAGGGGTTGGGTTATTCAAGTAATTGGGAGTGCTTAACTAGCAACGGACTTTGGAGATGCCAATCCACATCTGAGCTTTCCTGGGAACATTCAAACTAACATGTAAACAATGGGGTTGGACTGCAAAAAGCTGAATCATTCAGAGACATGTGACTTGTCCAGGTGGCTAGAGACCCCATCTTGTGGCTGTGAGGTGGGACAAGAGAAAGACTATATTAGCCCCTGGATACCCCTCCATTTTGTCTTCAGCTGGCTCAAGAGATAGCCTCTCCACCCCAAAGAGATGCCTGAAATAAACTGGAACAAAGGACAGTAACTACAAGGGTGTGAGTGATTGCTGGACCCAGATTAGGAAGGAGTCTAGTCTGCCAAAAAAGCTTATTGGAACATCTAAAAAGGCATCTTTTAAAAAGTGGAAGTCAGATCCTAGTGAGGTGAATAGAAAGGAGCATAAACACTGCCAAATTAAATGTAAAAATGCAATAAGAAAAGCCAAAAAGGAGTTTGAAGAACAGCTAGCCAAAAACTCAAAAGGTAATAATAAAATGTTTTTAAAGTACATCAGAAGCAGGAAGCCTGCTAAACAACCAGTGGGGCCCCTGGATGATCGAGATACAAAAGGAGCACTTAAAGACGATAAAGTAATTTCAGAGAAACTAAATGAATTCTTTGCTTCAGTCTTCATGGCTGAGGATGTTAGGGAGATTCCCAAACCTGAGCTGTCCTTTGTAGGTGACAAATCTGAGGAATTGTCATAGATTGAAGTGTCACTAGGGGAGGTTTTGGAATTAATTGATAAACTTAACAGTAACAAGTCACCGGGACCAGATGGCATTCACCCAAGTGTTCTGAAAGAACTCAAATGTGAAATTGTGGAACTATTAACTATGGTTTGTAACCTGTCCTTTAAATCAGCTTCTGTACCCAATGACTGGAAGATAGCTAATGTAATGCCAATATTTTAAAAGGGTTCTATAGGTGATGCCAGCAATTACAGACTGGTAAGTCTAACGTCAGTACCGGGCAAATTAGTTGAAACAATAGTAAAGCATAAAATTGTCAGACACATAGAAGAACATAAATTGTTGGGCAAAAGTCAACATGGTTTCTGTAAAGGGAAATCATGTCTTACCTAATCTATTAGAGTTCTTTGAAGGGGTCAACAAACGTGGACAAGGGGGATCCAGTGGACATAGTTTACCCTGTATAAGCTTTATACATAGTAAAACAGATTTATTTGGGGTTTGGATCCCATTGGATATCTGGGTGTTGGAGACAGGAGCACTTCTTAATCTGTTTTCAGTTAAGCCTGCAGCTTTTGGGGGATGTGGTTCAGACCTGGGTCAGTGTTTGTAGCAGGCTAGTGTGTCTGGCACAACCAGGCAGGTACTGAAGTTCCAAGCTGTCAGGGAAAACGGGCTTATGGGTAGTCTCAGCACATCAGGTGGCAGTCCCAAGGGGGTTTCTGTGACCCAACCTGTCACACTGTCCACCTACTCACTCCCTAGCCACATGCACAGGAAGGGGCCCAGACTTAGCTCCCTGCATCAGCCAAGCAGGGGGTCTGTGGCATCTATAGACAAGCAGCAAACTTCTACTCCTTGGAGCAGCAGGAAGCAGAGAGTGATTTGAGCCTCAGTGTATTTGAGGCACAGTACACCCCAGAGCTGTTCATTATTCACGACTGTGCTGGAGATATAATTGAACCCTACGTACCTTTTGGACATTTTTTGTTGAACATTTTTTTTTAAAAAAGCCTCTCATCTACCTACCAGAAGAACCAAATGTACTTTAAATACATTCCTCTTATTCAGCATCTGTGATTTTGAAGAGACATTAGGTGATTAGACAATGCAGTCCATAGATATGCTATGTACTAGTTAGTTGGTCTAGTTTGTATTCATAGATATTCAGCTCTGCCATGAATAGCTCTGAACATCAGAACAAAAAAGTCAAGGCAATCGTATCTCTCGTGGAACACATATGAGTCATAATGTCTTAATTGTCTACTGGATGCCCAAGGGTAAATCATGTCCCCATTTGTCAAATGGAGATAATAATACTGACCTTCTTTGTAAAGCATGTTGACATCTACTTATGAAAAAAGTCATGTAAGAGCTAGGTATTATTATTATTGTGTATGTAGCTCTGTATAATTATTTTTTTTTATTTTATGGTATCCACTAAGGATTTATTTTTGCCTAGCCTTTGTACAACCTGACTATCCCAAAAGTAGAGCCATTAAAATAGATTTTAAAATCTCAGATATGGCATTAAAATGAGATATTGATAAAGTATTATACCAACATAAGGAGTAGACACGGAAATATTTATTAACTAGCAAATTTCACTGCAGTCTGTGTCCAGACTTAACACAGATCTATATTCAGATACCTATTTCTCCACATCCACAATTTTTCTGAAGATTTGAATTAAAAAAAAGTGATGTTAAGGCCAAAAATAATCACTCCCCACACACACCCACTGTGACAAAAATATCACCAAAAGGTTCAAGGGTTCACCACAGATATGAGTATAGAACAATGGAGCGAGGAAGATCTGGATGGGTATCTAGTTTCTAGTTTGTACATAGTTAGGGCCCTACCAAATTCATGGCCATAAGAAACGCATCATGGACCATGAAATCTGGTCTTTTGTGTGCTTTTACCCTATACAGCTTTCATGGGGGAGACCAGCATTTCTCAAGTTGGGGGTCCTGACCCAAAAAGGATTGCAGGGGAGTCACAAGGTTATTTTAGGAGGGTCACAGTATTGCCATGCTTACTTCTGCACTGCCTTCAGAGCTGTGCAGCTGGAAAGTGGCAGCTGTTGGCCAGGTGCCCAGCCCAGCAGGCAGCGCCCCGCCAGCAGCAGCGCAAAAGTAAGGGTGGAAATACCATACCATACCACCCTTGCTTCTGCACTGCTGTCTGCAGAGCTGGGCAGCCAGAGAGCCCCAGACTGAGGGCCCAGCTCTGCAGGCAGCAGCACAGAAGTAAGGGTGACAATACCATACCAGGCCATCCTAACTTCTGCGGTGCTGGCAGTGGCAGCTCTGCCTTCAGAGCTGGGCTCCTGGCCAGCAACCGCCGCTGTCCAGCTGCCCAGCTCTGAAGGCAGGCTGCCACCAGCATCAGTGCAGAAGTAAGGGTAGCAGTACCGCAACCCCCCATTCAATAACCTTGCACGCCCACACACACCTCTTTTTTGGGTCAAGACCCCAACAATTAAAAGACCCCGTGACATTTCAGATTTGAATAGCTGAAATCATGAAATTTACTATTTTTAAAATCCTAGACCGTGAAATTGACCAAAATGGACCATGAATTTGGTAGGGCCTTATGCATAGTATATGATAATAGGATAAAATTGAACTAAACATTCAGCTAAGGGAAAGTGCTATGAAATGAGGAATTATGGAAAAGTGGAGGCTTTCATTAAATAGAATGAACACAGAGAGCAAACCAAGTCGAAGAGTATGTTATACCAAGGAGCTGATAGATAATCACACCACTTCAGACTGGATGTCTGATCTATCTGTGGAAACAGGATTTTGGCAGACATCATACTCCCAATGAACCAGTGCCCCTTGAGCATCACTATGTTCCACAAACATTCTCAGCATACCTGGAGTTGCAGGAGATCATGCCTTCCATAAAACACTATGTAAGCCAACCTTGAAATTTCTGCAGCCACGAAAGATTAAAAAAGCCTGGTCCTTGCAGTGTCAGATGAAACCAATATTGACTTTCACAGGAGTTGAATCAGACCCTAAGTGAGCAAAGAGACTATACCACTTATCTTCAAATTGCCCTAACTCAATTTTAATTACAATTAAAGAAGAGAGGTTATTTCTCCTCAAAG
Source organism: Malaclemys terrapin pileata (assembly GCF_027887155.1). Lineage (NCBI taxonomy): Eukaryota > Metazoa > Chordata > Testudines > Emydidae > Malaclemys > Malaclemys terrapin. Next base: position 68,823,923 of record NC_071506.1, on the reverse strand, counting down.
ATTAATACATTAAAGAGTCATTATCTACTCAGATGAACAGGTATAGCAATTTGAGGTTTGCTTTTCACTGCTTTCCACCATTGTGTGGGTCTGTTAAACCTGTGCACTGTGCATAACATAAGCCTTATGTAAAGTATCCCTGCTAATGACAGCACCGAAACACACCCTCAGGGAGGATGTCAATGTGGGAATATACTTTTTAATGAAAATCTTTTTCATAATATGGGGGCCTTTTTTTATTTTACTTTGCCGTGTGTGTGTGTGCATGTGTGTGTAAAATTGTCTCTCTTTTTTTCATTTTAAGTTAAAAACATTGGAAATATTTTTATTAACCAAACAGTGAGTTTTCTGTTAAAAATTCTGTCAATAAAAAAATGGGGGGGAGGGAGTTGAGTTCAAATTAAAAAATTCAGAATAAAAAAATCAAATGGATCTGTTGCAGGCACCTTGAATGTCAGGTTTTCATTGTTCAGCTAGTTCTAGTGGGAACCATATAATATAATGTTGATATTGCATTCTCTATTCATGGAACCTTCCAAGTTTTACAATGGGGAGGATGACACAGAAAGTTGGCAAGCCCCTGTTCTGTTCCTCCTTCTTCCTTCCACACCCAGGAAGATCCCCAGTCACATGTGGATTGCACACCAGGGCTAATGAAGAATTGAAGGTGGTGGCATTATTTTCTCCCTCCAAGACGTATGCCCTTTCTCTACAAACAGAAAAAAGGTGGGAAAGAACAGGTAAAGGAATGAAATAACTTATTCCTAGTTTCTCATATCCTACATAGAAAACAAATGGCTAGAAAGATCTGATCCAATGCTAGAAGTCTCATCCTCCATCTTTTTGGTAGAGTAATTTTCATTTTGTTAATATTCATGCTCACTGAATTCACATAGGAAGTTGAATCAGGGACCATGTACAAACAGGCAGATGTTCCCCAAAACTAAATCTGATGCTGGTCACACCACACTATACCGTATTGACAGAAGACTTAGGGTATAAACACACCTCGTTTTAGAAAGTGTTCTTCCCCCTCGTCAACCCTCCTGGCTACACAGTTATAACTTTGATGGGTATGAACATAGCAAATACTGTAATCATCCTACTAGGGAACTGCAGATAGAGCTGTAAAAATAAAAAATTTAGAAGGGTCTCATCTAATATAGTGTCTATCCAGGACTTACTGAATACACAGAGGGATTTTAAGAAGTACAGACACAACAAAGGAGCACTGATGTGACACTAAGTTCTGGAATAATTCTTCTTATATTCCTGGGATGGCCAAAGAAAAAATAAAGGATTTGCATCCAGAGACTGTCATAGCTAGCCAAATTGTGTTCTGTCTCTCTGTTTAGACATTCATTAAAGTCAAGTCTAAAATATGTACCCCAAAGGAGTTTTCTTCACAAAGCAGTTCAGAATCCAGTGGTAACACATACAGTGTGTGTTTTTCCAACAGTTTTCTATTCCTTTGAGTAAAATCTACTTTTATAAACAGGGAAGCAGGTAACAATGGTTTCTTCCCAGGTTATTTATTTACAGTACTACACATCCTTAAACTTGTAATCATATGTAAGTTTAAAAATGCCTGAGTGATTGTAAGTCATTTTATTTGTTCATGCCATTTTAACTATTTCATAGTATTTGGCTTCTCTTGTGAATGTTAAAAATCCACACAGTGGAAGGATCAAGAAAATATATCATCTTGATAATATGTAAGAAAAGTAACAGATAGCCCCAATGAGAGGTCAGAGACATTAATGTGAACAACTGGGAAAACTCTCCAAAATAAGGTCCTTGAGAGACTCTTTGGAGAACAAAAATAGTCTTGAGAGGCCTGAATCTTAAGAACCCTTACTAAATGGTTTATTCCAGCTACTAGATGCTCCATGCCTTCTACAAAATACTTGTCTAGTGTTTCAGTGTCTCCTAGATCACATTATTAGCTGAATTATCTTTAGCATTTCCTACAAGGGTAAAAGGTGAAGAATAGCATGTACAAGAACAAATTAACAATCATTGGGTTTAGAAAGTTGCTTGTTGCTTTTGCATTTGGGGCCATATTTTGAAACATATTTAGTTTCCTTAAGATGCAGATAGATGACTAATGGGATTTTTAAAAGTGCCTAAGCAGGTTAATTAATGCCTAACTCCTACTGATATTAATGAGACTGCTTAGGTGCTTGTGAAAGCCCACTTAGGTACCTTTGAAAATGTGGCTCATAGTGACTTCTCAAAGATATTTTGAACAAGTCATTAGGTTTCCACCTTTACGCTTATTATCTTGATGGGACGTGAGATCATTTTTTTAAATGAAGTTTATCCTCCTTAACTCAACCAAGTTTACAAACTATAAGTTACTTTACTAATCTTCTACCTGAATCTTCGAATATTGTGTTTTATGCTAGCAGTTAGGACTATCTTTTAAAGTGCCCTGTGTTCAGACACATGGAGATAAAATTTAATTGTTACATTTAATATAACTTCATTAGGACAGTAAGTTCCTGAGCAGGTTTCTAAGGTCAATTCTGAACTTCTCTCTAGTGAAGAAATCATTCTTCACTTTGCTATCCTGAACTGAAGCTATATTACAAAAGGTGCTAAAATGTAAAGATTATATAATTAATTAAGATACATAATCAAAAATTAATTTGTACTGTAGTAACAGAGGCGAGAAGTCACCCAAAGTAAATGTGGTTTCATCATTTTTTAGTGTACATTGTCAAGCCTGGGCCATGTCAAGTAACATTCCTGGAGGTTCCACATATATTTCTATGTACACACATCAGAACATGGATATGTATACATCACTGGTTGGGACTATCTAGGTCTATAGATATATAAAAATACACACAGAAGATCATGGAAAGGATGCAATCACTAAAGACTTAAAAGATGGTAGCATAACTAATGCCAATCAATAATGGTTTTATAGAAAACAGGTTTTGTGAAACAAATTTGGTATCTGTTTTATAGGAGATTACCAGTTTGGTTGTTAAAAGTAACTGTGTTGGCATAATATCAGATTTCTGTAAGGCATTTGACATGATTTAACTGGGTGTACCTCCTCCTTCCTGAGTAAGTGAAATGAAAGTGTTTTTTTGGATTAGGAATGGGCCCCAAGCTTCCTACCTCATGTAGTAGAATGGCGTGAAAAACTTTGTTGCCATTATAGTGGAAATGTTTGAGTCTTTCCCAAACCTAGGGGGAAATACCTGAAGTCCTAGGGATACATGGCAGGAAGGGAATAGTGGAGTGTATGTTTCCTATTAAATTAACCACTATTAATTTTCAGCTAAGCATACGTCTTATACATAGGCTGTATGGCACTAATTAATCTGTGTCTTAATGCCTTTATTGAACATGTTGAAATTTGAAAACCTAAATAAAAATTTACTGGCAATATTACAGCATCTGTCAGTACCCTGTACCAAACCACCCCCTCAAGACTTTAAGCACCTTCCAAGCACACCAGGGATTAGTGGGCTCTAACAGCTGTGAGTTGCACTCGGCACTGTTGACAATTCTAAATCACTATATTAACATAATGGTTGCATGTCTCTCCCCTCCCCAGCTATTCCTCATAAACCCATTACTTAAGGTGCTGAAAATTATGCAGGCACATTAATAATAGAATTTGTCTCCATAAATGGGGGAAAAAAACACCCTAGGCAGTTCTTGTAAGACTAAAATTAGAGGGTTCCATTCATCAGTTATTTGTGCTATTCAATTAAGTACTTCAAAACCTGTATCTCCCAAAAGAAGTGCAAACAAGTCCTTCACCTTTTAAAGTGAAATCAGAAACCATTATGTAAATTGTATGAAGGCTTCCCATACTGTTGTAACTGGGATCAAGGAGATGCAAAATAAAAAAGCAAGTCATATGTATCAATGCCTGAAATTGTTGCCATCAGACCCACCCCATTATTTTTTTCAAAATGAATCACAACAGATGAGTTGGCTTCCATTCAGGTGTCAATAGTGAGAAGGACAAACGTTGAATAATGAACTCATTACATCACTGCTGCTATGCTCCACAGCAGAAACCCATCCGCATGCTGATGACACAATGTAGGTGCCCAATAATAATTGGCTTTAATGTGTACAGTGTAACCCACAGCAACAGATAACGAACTTCAGCTGCAGCACTTCAAATGGGAACAAATCCCTTAAAAAGCTATGTACCCTTGTAATGGGGTGTATATATATCCATGCTGGCCCAGCAACCAAGGGGTTAATGCAGGTACTACCATCCAAGGCTGATTGGCAGCCTCACAGCAGCTAGGAGAATAAAAGAGCTGAGAAGCAGAGGGCTGGGATGGCTGCCAGATGAGCAAGCACACTGGAGAAGGGAACTCCTGCCAGCAAGCTGCTGAGAAGCTGCCCAGACATAGAGGGAATGACCAGTCCAACAGGCTGAAAAGCCAGGTGAGGTAGGAAGAAGTTCAGGGCACAATAGGGGTCACTGAGTCCGGATTCTGCCTTTCTGGCTTAAGGGCCCCAAGCTGGAACCTAGTGGAGTGGGCACACCTAAGAGACTGAAGAACTGAGGTGGTTTTCAGACCCCCTGGGTGCCAGGACCAGTTGACCTCACCAGGAATAAGGCGAAAACCCATGCCCCCAACAGGACTTGGGCAAGAGAAACTCACTGATCATCCCACCAGACTGAGCAAACTCTAGTGCAATTCTCTGCCTGGACAGAGGGGGGTGCTGTTGCATCAACACACCAGCCCATATGCCCCATAAGTAGGTAGGTATGTTCTCTAATGTACATTTAAAGCAGATAAAGAGAGAGGATGCGAAGGTGTCCCTTGACATTGTTGCCCCTCAAGATCCCTGCTGTGTCAACATATGTGCACATATAGAGTCCCTAATTTCCATTTCCCACTAGGGCCCAGGACTGGGGTGCATCTGTATGGAATCCAGCTGCCTGTACAGAATTTGCAAGCTGTATTTTTCCTGAACCCACTTGGCATGGAAACCACTCTCCTTTACTCTCTCAAATGTTGTGCAGGGCACAGCAGTCAACAATCATATAAATGGCATCCAGGCGGGTGCACAGGCAGCACCAACGAGCCTTCAGACTACCAAATGCACATTCCACAACCATTCTCCACAAGGCAATAGCAATCTGCTTCTGAACCACTATGGCTTTCCTGAATGGAGTGTTCTGCTGGAGGGTTAATGCAAGCTGCTCACAGAACTCCATTAAGGTCTGTTTCCTCATTCGGAAGTTCTGAAGCCACTGCTAGTCATCCCAGCTTTCCAAGACATTGTGATCCCACCACACCATGCTGGTGCTCCTGGATCAGAATTGATGATCCACCAAAGGCCATACTATGGCAATACCAGTGTATTTGTCCAGTGTGACATGAATGAATTTTCATTGCCTCTCAAGATCAGCTGTTTTCAATGTCTAAGAAAATGTTGCCCAAATACCATCATGTACCAGGCTGAGCACTGCCTACACTGCACAAATATTGTTCCCTCTATAAGGAGTAAGAGCAGAACCATTTACAAATGATCCATGGCTTCAACCTGGTTTTGCAGTGAATAAAAGTTAAGGGCGACATGATCAGGAAGCACCACTGGCAAACGTGTGAAGGCAGGCAGCAGTACCTACAGTATGCAACAAAATGGTTCCTAGATTATCTCCCTGTGATGCACACAACCCTGGGATACCACCCCTGAAATGCAAGCGCTAGCCTTGTGTACTTGGAGTAGCACTATGAGTTTGGATGCAGGTGTACACATATACACAGCATTATACCCATGTGCAGCACAGCATATGTGGGCATGGGTATGTGGAGCACAAGCAACCACATACACAATCTAGTCCTCCGGTATGCATGCCAGTGTAGATGTAGCCTTTGGTGCATAGGCAGGGGAAAAGCAAGCAAAAGTAGACATGTTGTACTATTACCTCTGTGTATGGCATTAGCGAGACCATTATTGGAATAGTGTGTCCAGTTCTGATCACATTTCAAAAAGAATGTAGACAGAATGGAAAGGGTTCAGAGAAGAGCTGCAAGAATGATTCAAGGTGTGGGAAACATGCCTTTGTGACCCTAAGAGCCCCTCAATGCCAGCTGGCAAGTGGTTCATTATGTAACAACTCCCATCTGGCCTAACAAACTCAATACACCCAACAAATTGCTGTCATGATACTTATCTATAAAGAAAGTCATGTGAGAGATCAAATAACCAGTGACCCACTGGTAATTAACATGATTGTGAAATGTATGTATTAATACTGTATAAGAAATTATGGATATTATGCTCTAAAGTCTGTAACCAAACAAATGGACAAACAGGTTTTTCTTCCAGACAAGATGGAGGATAGTTATCTCCCTGTCTTTAATGTAAGTTGTGCATGGTGATGCCAGAGACAATGGGCAGTTTTCGTATCAGAGGCCTATTCTCAACAGTTGACAAGAGGGGGTGAATACCAAGGGAGGGGGAATTACTTTTGTAGTGCTAATGAGACCAATCAAGGTTGCCCATTTCAAACAGTTGACAAGAAGGTGCGAGTATCAGCAGAGGGAAAAGAATAGGCCACTTCCACCTTAATTGAATTGGCTCGTTAGCACTGACACCCCCCACTTGGTAAGGCAACTCCCATCTTTTCGTGTGCTATCATATATATTCTCCTTACTGTATTTTTCACTCCATGCATCTGAAGAAGTGGAGTTTAGCCTACGAAAGCTTATGCCCAAATACATTTGTTAGTTGCTAAGGTACCACAAGGACTCCTCATTGTTTTTGCTGATACAGACTAACATGGCTACCACTCTGAAATCTGATCAGCCTGAGACTGAAGGTAATTAAAGATCTTTCACACAGTCAGACAGGAAGGCTTCATTATATGGGGCGGGGAGACCATACTGTGTTCAACAGCTTGGCTCTGGCTCTGACTTCAGCCACTGCACGCTTCTTGAACTTTGAAAAGCATCTTCACAGGCGAAAGTATTGGTACATAGGGAACTCTGTGTGCAAGATCAGTAAGAGTCACAACTTTTCAACCTACATAGAATTGCCCCAGTGACAGGCAGATTTAAAGGTCAGAGCACGGTCAGAAACTATTGCGCATGGGGCCAAATGGTCATGTCACTTTATCTTCTTTAAAGTTTAAAAAAAAACTTAAGTCAGAAGCCTAAACAAAAGTGGAATCTCACCCAAATCATGTTGGCTTGTATATTTCCAAATACTGAAACCTTGCATGACCGTGACACTTTTCCTTAGCAAACTGTTCCAGCTATAACCTTGCTATCTTGTCTTTTTCAATTGCAAAAAGAGCAAGGTTATTCAGCCGAGTCTGATAAAACTGTCTTGAAAGTCACTTTTATCAGACGGAATGCCAAACCTATTTCAGCAGCAAGAATGCTTTGACTTACTCATCTACAGCGCCTTTTGTTTTGCTCCTTTCAAATTCGCCTACAAGGTCTTTGGGGTTTTTTGTTTGTTTTAAGATAATCTATGGGATCTTCAGCTTTGTTGCTTTGTAGCTCAGCTATGGGGTATTCAGTTTTACTGAATTCAAGCAAAATTTCTCTGGAAATATCAGCTACTACTAAAAGTGCCACTTCAGTGATACTGCGCAAATCTTCTTCCTGACTAAAACCTTGATACAATGACAGATTCATGTTTGCTGAATTAAGGCAGTTCATGACTTTCAATTTCAAACTGCAGGAGCTGGTCAGGAAGTGGACAAAATGACAGTTTCTGCTGCTTAGGATTTTTCGAGAAAGTTTTTAATAGCAAAACCTTTTTTCTTTTCATTTTCTAAAACCAGATTGTACTTGGATTTATGGTTTTCATTTTCAGATGTCTTCCAGTATGAGAATAACTAAGTTGGAAATAGAGGCAAAAATAAAGTTATTTTTGTGCTGCTTACTTAGGGTTGCCACTCGAACAGGTTTTACCTGGACAGTCCGGTTTTTGGCTTCTGGGTCCAAAAGCCATTTAGGGTTGCCAGATGCCCAGTTTTTGACCAGAGGACCTGACAACCCTAAGTGCCCACTTGGAGAAGCAGGAAGGGGTAGCGATCCGAGGGCTTGATGAGTCTTGGCAGTCTCTCCGTACATCGTGAATCCTAGCTCCTGGCAAGCAGCAGATCTCTCGGTTTTCCCGGTCGGGGTGGCAGATAGATGACGCAGTCCCCCGACCACCACCACCCGCCTCCTTCTCTTGGGAGCGGTGGTCGTGGAACACCCATCCCTATGACAGTGCATCTCATACCTTCCAATTGGTGGAGTCTCCTTCTGCTCCCTTCCCTCAGATGTATCATCTAGTCTACTCTCCGCATTAGTACCTGTGGAGAGAACATAAAAACAGTTGCTCACCTGTATCTCCATTGCTGGTACATGGACGCTCCTCTTTCTTCTACTGGAGGTCACATGTTGCCAAATTTCTTCACTGTCCCTCTGTCCCCTGCACAGCCTGCTCTGATTCTTCAGAATGTTGTGCCTGTAGAAACATATCCTGACGTCTGTCCAGGAAATCTTCATGTTCTCTTATGCAACGCAGGGTCGATACTTGTTTCTCCAGACCGTGAACCTTCAGGATTAAGCTCAAAGTAAAACTGGAATTGCAGGTTTAACACAAGGTTAATTGCTGGATAAAATGAAAATATGGTATTAAGTATATACTGTAAACTTACCCAGAATCCCACTTGGAGTTTGTCACCTCCTGGAGTGTTAGACTGATCTAACTACAACTGTAATGGCTACCAGAACCCTCTGATACCATTTCCCAGCATGCTTGGAGTCAGGCATGGGGACCGAGTGGAGTAGAAACTCCTGCTGAGGCCAAGAGCAAGGCTTCTGCATGAGGTGATATGGACAGGCAGTTTGCTGGGTCAATGATGAGCCAGGGCTGCTCAGACCTTCAGTGGGAGGGGACAGCTTGACTCGGAGACAAGGACTAGTTTTAGTTTTGAGCTCCAGCACCTTTTTCACCCTCTTCTCAGGACTTAAGCCTACAAATCCCAGCAGCCAGCCAGGAGCGCTCTCTCTCTCTCTGGCTCCCCCAGTCCATGCTAGCAGCTACCCAGTCCAAGGTGCTACCTTCCTGCAGCATTCTAGGAACCCAATGCTCTCCATTGGGCTCCCTGAAGCAACTGATTGCCTCTGGCCCTGCTGCTCTTTTTATATGGGCCTACTGGGCCCTGATTGGCCTGCTCCTCACAGCCTCTTTCAGATTGGCTTTTCCCCATGCGCCTCCCCAAGGCTGCTTTTAACCCCTTCTCTGCCAGTGTGCGGTGGACGTCCCATCACAATCACTGTTGTTTTGTTTTAAGCCAGCCAACATTCATTCACAAGGCTGCAGCCCTTATCTCTGGACTCCTCATCAGCATATCGCCAGAGAGGGAGTTGGGGATAATAATAATTAATAGAGATATCCTATCTCCTAGAATGGGAAGGGACCTTGAAAGGTCATTGAGTCCAACCCCCTGCCTTCACTACTAGCAGGACCAAGTACTGATTTTGCCCCAGATCCCTAAGTGGCCCCCTCCAGGATTGAGCTCACAACCCTGGGTTTAGCAGGCCAATGCCCAAACCACTGAGCTATCCCTCTCCCCTTGGGAAGAGCTGAGTATTAGCAGGTGGATTTGTTTGTGTTTAGTATGTATTAGTTAATGACATAACCCTTTCCTTCCCCAGATCCTATTTTCCTGCTCCCAATAAAGTCCGTTTTGTTATACTGTTATTTTGGGGTATATCACTTCTTACTAGGATTGTGCTGGTGTATTTTCTTGTTTCTTGGGTACTGGGGTTTTTAAACCTTTGCCCATTAGTAGCATTATTCATTTTCCCCAAGGGACAGCACTGCTTAGGTCTCAGGCACAGAGAGGCATCATGTTGGGTGGAGATGCCAGGCATCAGAAAAATAACTCAGGACCCAGCCCAAGCAAGGAGAGGAGACAAGGCACTCCAAGTAGGGAGGAGGCTTGTCCCACACCTTGGGGGAGTGGCTGCATGCCCTTTGAGTCATGTCGCTGCTGGAGAGTGGCTAGGTTCCAACAATTACTTTGGAAAGTTTATAATTGTGTGGTTGGTTTTTATTGTCTTCAGGGGAACTATATAGATTAATGAAGAATCTGATTCAACTTTATTATAGTGAAACAGAAAGCAGAATTTAGTTCCAAGATAAAAATGTCAGTTTAAACTTTGATTGTTCAGAACACTCATTTATTAGGATTAAATTTATGGGAAAATTCGATAAGATCTGTAATTTATTTGTGAATGTTTAAATTTTAATTCTTAAATATCTCAGCTATGCACTTTAGCCTTTTTTTCTGATTTACAAATCATTCTTTGGATGTATTTATATTTTTAAATGAGTAAAAGGATAATAGTAAATTACAAAATGCTAAAATGAAATACAGGGCCATGAAACCTTCCCTCTCTCACACTTCCCCTCTCCCTCTCCTCCCCCCCCCCCCCCAGTGTACTGTCATTCCACAAACAGCCCCCATGACTAACAGACCCCTGAATTGTCCAGATGGTAGCCAAAAGGCTTCTGTGGGGTTGGGATAGAAGAGGGAGCATACTGCACAGCCACTGTTGCCCTCCGTACATACCCCTGGAGAGTTTCACCTGCTTCAGCTCCTCTGTGCACATGTGACCAAAGGACCCTGAAAGCTTTTTCTTGGGAGTTTTCTTCATTCTTGAAAGAAAGATATGCCAGACTTTTCATTAAGTCTTAATGGAAAGACACTGCTAAATTCTCCCCTCAGAAATAAGCCAGCAACATAACTCAGTAGGAGCTACATATACATACACAAGGGAAGAATTTGGCTTATAACCGTAAAGAATAAGTCCAGAAAGATTCTCTTTAGGACAATGGAACTTTTGTCCTGCTCTCTTTTTTGGTCTATGCATCTGTCAGGAATCCCAAAGAACTAATGGACTGATGAATGCTTTGACATTCCTATCCAAGATAAGGCTCCCTCTCTTGATTGCACTCCTGCTTGGTAATGTGCACTTTCAGTGATGGAAGAGTTTCCCCATTATACTATACCCAAGTCATTTGGACACATACACAGAAAACTCATTCTAGCTCTAATGTAGGGCTCTTTTCAAGATAATGGTTGAGTAAAGTAACTCCCTTTATTCAGATCTTGCTCATTATGATAATTGTCACATTCGAAAAATCCAGATGTGGAATTTGACAAAAACTTTCTCTGTGTAATAAAGAATCTCCGTGCCCAAAGACACCATTAATTTTTTGCCGAAGAATAGGTGATTCCTTCAACAATGATAACTTGTCATCAAGATACAAGGATATTAAGATAATTATGTACAAGCACTGGACTATTGTAACAAATAGGGACAGCCTTAACAAAAGGGATATATTCTCAATCTTATTTTACTGCTCAATACATCAGCTTTCTCTCTGTCTTTTATGGTAAATTTTAATCAGAATTTTATTGTATGCCCTTAGCCAAAGTAATTTACACATTACATCCATCATCAGATAGCAGTCAGCTTGATCAATGAAAACTCTTGTAATTGAGAACCTGGTGAACTTTTTAGGATAGAAAGCAAATGGTCACAATGCATATTATTCCTCATTATAGGTTCTCTGTATGAGGTAGCTGACAGACTATTGCTACGACCGGGGGTAGATTCACCTGCCACCCTTTTCCCTCCCTTTTTTTATACTTACCAACACGCTGCCTGGGCTGGCCAGGCCCGGGGGTAGGAGAGACAGAGAGAGAGAGAGAGAGAGATGGGCAGGAGGTTATTTTGTGCACGGGTTGCCTATAGGTACGCTGCAAAAATTTTCAACTTGCTTTTGCTCTTGGGAGAGCTGTTCTTTTATGCCCTGGGGTCTTCTGGGATGTCTCTTTTAGAGACCCTTTGCTCGGTATTTCAGTCCAGGCCGGTTGACTGTGGCTTCTTTAGCATCCCCACATCGGCTCCAGGGACACGAAGCTCAGCTCCTCCTTTCGCTGTTTTGTCTGTGTTTTCCATCTCTGCAGCCTCTAAACTTTATTGTTTTCTGTGCTTGGCTTGGTCGGTGTCGATTTTTGCCCTTGAATGCAAAGCAGCTTTTTTTCTTATCTTTAGACCATGCTGCCGACAAGGAGGAGAAAAGCAAGGATGTCTGGCACAGGAAGGGGAATGTCATTCCAGGCATAAGGAATAGTGTGACAAGAGGTAGGAAGGTGAAAGCATGAGCAGAGCAAGGGAACAAGATGAGAACAAGACAGAGCCTGAGGCAAGAAATGTCAGGAAATGAGAATATCAGGCAGGGCAGTGAGGACCAGTAATTTGAACTCTACATGGAAAGCAGCAGAAGCCAGTGAATAGGTTAGAGGGGGATCAGGGGAGAGAAAAATGATTTTAGCTGCTGTGCTTTGGGCAGGTAAGACAGGAGAGTCAAGGAGGCTGGAACAAGCAACAATAAATTGATACTAAGTGCAGAGACTTGACATAAGTCTTCCCTAAGTAGCCCATAAAAAGTTGGCATATGCAGGGCCAACTCAGACACCTTCCTAATTATTCTTCAAGTCGTCTTGAAATTTGAAATATTTTTACATGGAATAATGTAAGTCAGTAAAACTCAGAAGTTAGACAATCCATGTTTTCCCTGTTTACAAATGAACAACAAAAATACTATGCACAGCATGAATCCCAATAGACTGGTATCATCTAAGGCAAGCAGGATTTGGTTTTACTCATGCAAGTAATCTCAAAAGGGATTCTCCACTAAATCACTTCTGGAAGTGAACTGCTGGCTTGGTAAGTAACATAGGACAGAGGTTTTGATTTTGTGGATCACTGATGGTCCTTCTGTGGCCCACCTTTGGGGAGTGATGGCTGTACAGTATGAACGGCCTCCACCTCAATAGAAGGGGAACCAATCTGCTTGAGGACAGGCTGGCTAGAGTAGTCAGGAGACCATTAAACAAATAGCAAAAAGGGAGGGTAAAAAATGGGAATATATGAGCATTCATTTAGCACAAAACTGAGATGGTGAGAAAATTAATCAAGGAACCAAAGGACATGAAGACAAGACATTCTTTAATTCCCTATACATCAATCCTAGAAGCATGGGTAACAAACGAAAGGAATGAGTATTGCCCATTTATGAGTACAAAATCAATCTAGTTGGTATTACTGAAAACCAGTGGGATGATCTGCATGATTGGAATGGTAAAATCAACAGTCATAATCTATGCATAAAGGATTGAGTGGGCATGAGGGATGGGGGAGTGGCACTCCATGTCAAAAATGTCATTAATAGTTTCCGAGTCACTGATAACTTGGAAGAAAACGATCTGGCGTGCTTATGGATCAATGTCCTAACAAAGAAGGCACAAGATGGGGTACTAGTTGATGTCTGCTACAGACCACCAAATCACACATTAGGGAATAGGATGAGCAGCTCCTTACACTATCTACGATGTGTAGAGGGGGAAAGTTGTATGATTATGGAAGACTGAAACAACAAGGAGTCTGGTGGCACCTTAAAGACTAACAGATTTATTTGGACATAAGCTTTCGTGGGTAAAAACCTCACTTCTTCGGATGCATAGAGTGAAAGTTACAGATGCAGGCATTATATACTGACACATGGAGAGCAGGGAGTTACTTCGCAAGTGGAGAACCAGTGTTGACAGAGCCAATTCAATCAGGGTGGATGTAGTCCACTCCCAATAATAGATGAGGAGGTGTCAATTCCAGGAGAGGAAAAGCTGCTTCTGTAATGAGCCAACCACTCCCAGTCCCTGTTCAAGCCCAGATTAATGGTGTTCTTTTTTTTTTTTAGTTCTGCTGTTTCTCTTTGAAGTCTGTTTCTGAAGTTTTTTTGTTCAATGATACTGACTTTTAAATCTATAAATAGAATGACCAGGGAGATTGAAGTGTTCACTTACTGGCTTATGTATGTTACCATTCCTGATGTCCGATTTGTGTCCATTTATTCTTTTGCGGAGAGACTGTCCGGTTTAGCCAATGTACATGGCAGAGGGGCATTGCTGGCACATGATGGCATATATAACATTAGTGGCTGTGCAGGTGAATGAGCCCTTGATGATGTGGTTGGGTCCTCTGATGGTGTCGCCAGAGTAGATATGGGGACAGAGTAGGCAACGAGGTTTGCTACAGGGATTGGTTCCTGGGTTGGTGTTTCTGTGGTGTGGTGTGTAGTTGCTGGTGAGTATTTGTTTCAGGTTGGGGGGTTGTCTGTAAGCGAGGACTGGCCTGCCTCCCAAGGTCTGTGAGAGTGAGGGATCATTTTCCAGGATAGGTTGTAGATCGTGGATAATGCGCTGGAGAGGTTTTAGCTGGGGGCTGTATGTGATGGCCAGTGGTGTTCTGTTATTGTCCTTGTTGGGCCTGTCCTGTAGTAGGTGATTTCTGGGTACCCGTCTTGCTCTGTCAATCTGTTTCCTCACTTCCCCAGGTGGAAAACTGAGTGATGTATGCTGCAGGTCTCATGCTGCCAGGACTAAAACATCCTTGGAATTTCTAAATATTATAGATGAGCATTTCCTAACTCAAAAATTGCTGCATCCAACATGAATGGATTCTACATTAGAGTTTGGCTTGACAGGTGAAGAGGTCACAGAACTAAAAATTAATGGTAGCTTAGGTACAAGTGATCATGACTTGATCACATTTATAATCTGCAAACACAATGAAGTCCCGACCAGTAAAATATATACACACACCCCTGGTGCTTTAAAAGGGCCAATTTCACAAACCTGAAAACCATTATGAGCCAAATCAGCTGAGAGGAAGAATTTGGCTTAACAGAGAAATCTTCAGTGAACTTAAACACAAAAAGAAAGAAGTGAGAACTTGGACAGATGATTAGGGAGGAGTATAAAAATATTGCTCGAGGATGCAGGGGTGTAATCAGGAAAGCCAAAGCACAATTGGAGTTGCAGCTAGCAAGGGATGTGAAGGGTTTCTACAGGTACATTAACAATAAGAAGGTGATCAGGGAAAGTGTGAGGCCCTTACTGAATGGGGGAGGCAACCTAGTGACAGATAATGTGAAAAAAAGATGAAATACTCAATGCTTTTTTTGCCTCAGGCTTCACAGACAAGGTCAGCTCCCAGACTGCTGCACTGGGAGGCACAGTATGGGGAGGAGGTGAGCAGCCCTCAATAGTGAAAAAACAGGTTAAGGATTATTTAGAAAAGCTGGACACGCACAAGTCCATGGGACCAGATCTAATGCATCTGAAGGTGCTGAGGGAGTTGGCTGATGTGATTGCAGAGCCATTGGCCATTATCTTTGAAAACTCGTGGTGATCGGGGGAGGTCCCAGATGATTGGAAAAAGGCAAATATAGTGCCATCTTTAAAAAGGGGAAGAAGGAGAATCCAGGGAACTACCTCACTTCAGTCCCTAGAAAAATCATGAAGCAGATCCTAAAGGAATCCATTTTGAAGCACTTAGAGGAGAGGAAGGTGATCAGGGACAGTCAACATGGATTCACCAAGGCCAAGTCATACCTGACCAACCTGATTGCCTTCTATGATGAGATAACTGGCTCTGTAGATATGGGGAAAGTGGTGGATGTGCTATATCTTGACTTTAGCAAAGCTTTTGATACGGACCTCCACAGTATTCTTGCCAGCAAGTTAAAAAAGTATGGATTGGATGAATGGACTATAATGGTGGATAGAAAGCTGGCTAGATCGTTAGGCTCAACGATCCTAACATGTAGTGATCAATAGCTCGATGTCTGGTTGGCAGCCGGTATCAAGCGGAGTGCCCCAAGGTTCGGTCCTGGGGCCGGTTTTTTCAATATCTTCATTAATGATCTAGATGATGGTGTGGACTGCACCCTCAGCAAGTTTGCAGATGACACTAAACTGGGAGAAGTGGTAAATACGCTGGTGGGTAGGAGTAGGGTCCAGAGTGACTTAGACAAATTGGAGGATCAGGCTAAAAGAAATCTGATGAGGTTCAACAAGGACAAGTGCAGAGTCCTGCAGTTAGGACGGAAGAATCCCATGCACTGCTATAGGCTGGGGACTGACTGGCTAAGCGACAGTTCTGCAGAAAAGGACCTGGGGATTATAGTGGACGAGAAGCTGGATATGATTCAACAGTGTGCCCTTGTTGCCAAGAAGGCTAATGGCATATTGGGCTGTATTAGTAGGAGTATTGCCAGCAGTATTGCCCCTCTATTCGGCACTGGTGAGGCCACATCTGGAGTATTGCATCCAGTTTTGGGGGCCCCACTACAGAAAGGATGTGGTCAAATTGGAGAGAGTCCAGTGGAGGGCAACAAAGATGATTAGGGGGCTGGGGCACATGACTTATGAGGAGAAGCTGATGGACCGAGGCTTATTTAGTCTTCAGAGGAGAAGAGTGGAGGGGATTTGATAGCAGCCTTCAACTACCTGAAACGGGGTTCAAAAGAGGATGGAGCTATGCTGTTCTCAGTGGTGGCAGATGACAGAACAGGGACCAATGGTTTCAAGCTGCAGTGCAGGAGGTCTAGGTTGAATATTAGGAAAAATTATTTCATTCGGAGGGTGGTGAAGCACTGGAATGGGTTACCTAGAGAGCTGGTGGAATCTCCATCCTTAAAGGTTTTTACGGCCCGGCTTGACAAAGCCCTGGCTGTGATGATTTAGTTGCGGATGTCCTGCTTTGAGCAGGGGGTTGGACTAGATGACCTCCTGAGGTCTCTTCCAACCCTAATCTTCTATGATTTCATCAGAAAAAATTTGAATGATAATTGTGAATTGTTAAGAACACTTTAACAGATGCCTAAAACCCACAATCAAGGAAGAAGACCATAAGGATTTAAAGAAAAATGACCTGGTTTATAGTGGAAGTGCAGGCAGCAATACAAAAATAAAAATTAATATTAATTAATATTAAACAAGAAAAGGGAGGTTGATAGTAACGAATATAAATCAGAAGCTAAAATCTAATCTACTGGAAGAGTTTACTGAGGTTTGCGGTGGATTCTCCATCACTAGCCATTTTGGATTTTTTTCTAAAAGATACACCGTAGGAATTTGTGACATTCTATACCCCGACGCAACACCCTGGCACCCCTATGTTTACCGTGGTGATATAATTATTATATGTTTTGTGAAAAGTATGCCGTGTAAGGTATCACTTTAAAAGTCCTGATCTGTTGAACATTAATATCATGTTGGATTCTATGTGCCATCATTGTATCTGAAGTTATGACTATTGACTATGTACCAGTATTTCAGATGTGTTTGCTTCTGCAGTGACATCCACAAGGTCATGTACATCCAGTCTACCCAGCACATTGTGGATGAACCATTCAAGGTAATGGCCCATTAAGAAACACAATAGGCCTTAGAAGAAGCTTATCCCCACCTGGTGGGCTTCCTGTGGATGCTTCAGCCAGTATATGAATAATGGCTGCTATGACTCATCGAAGCATGCAAGGGCATTGACTAGATCTTGAGATACTGGACTCCATCTTGTGCCTGTACTTTTCCACAAACTGTGCTGAGGACTTTGCTTGGAACAATGAAGTTCCCTCCACATGGAAGAAACTATAAAAGGGGGAAGTGACATCATCACTTGGCCTCACTCCCGCCACAACTCAACACCTGGAAACACCTGAGGAACAAAGACTGAACCAGGGAGGTGGTCCCAGGCTGAAGGGATTTCTAGCCTGTGTATGGAAGATGGGTGGACTGTTTGCACCATCAGGGTGAGACACTGCATGATTCAAATCCTGTGTAGTGTATAGAATTTAAATTGTGATTTTGTTTTATTTCTTAGGTAACCAACTTTGATCTGTACGCTATTACTTATAATCACTTAAAATCTATCTTTCTGTAGTTAATACATCTGTTTTATAATTTTTACCTAAAACTGTGTGTTGTTTGAAGTGCAAAGGGAAATCTGCTCAGGAACAGGGGCTGGTGCATTGTCCTCTCCATACTGAGGGAGGAGTGGACTGGGTAATAACTTGCATAGCTCAGGCTTCTGACTAGGGCAATATGGTACTGTTCTGGGGTCCTAAGCTGGAGAGCTGGGAGGGAACTCTCAATTATTCGTTTATGAGGGGCTGACGAAAGCACTCATGTAACTACACTGCAGGTGGGTGTGTCCCTACTTGTGTATGGCTGTGTAAGTGCAAGACTTGGAGAGGACTGCAGCTTGTCACAGCCTCACAATGTGAGAGGGGGCTCAGACTGGTATGCCAGAGGGCTCAGCAGTATCCCAGTTGCAGGTTGCACCCCGGGGAAGTCTGTCACAGAACTATTTTTGGGACTTTCCATGCACTGTGTTATATAGGAGGTGAGACTAGATGGTCACAATGGTCCTTTCTGGCCTTCAAATCTATGGATCTATGAGCTTCTCCAATTTAATTGGGAAAACCAGCAGAATAAGGAACAGGGTTGTTCAATTTAATGTAGAGACTTTTATTTTGACATAAGGTACATATTTTAGTCTGTTTTGCTCTTTTTTTCCCTTTTCACAGCAAATGGCATTTCACAGAATGAGAAGCCTGATTAAATCACCAAGGCATTTTATGTAAGAGCTCAAATGTTATCTAAGACAAGGAAAAGCACATACATGGTACAAGCTTCCATTACCTTTATTACATTAATTCTAAAGTTTAGAATATTTGCTATTTGGACAAATAGGTCTGATAAACAGTGAAGGTTTTTCTGGCTCCATTTTGCGCTTTTACCTGTTTCACCTTTACACACATGTTCTACGCTACCAGAACAAGGACCCAACATGAAAAGGGAACTAGGAACACTAACTCCCATTCAACAGGAAGTCACCTTTTATTTCAGAGGGGAACTAATGTCCTATATTATCTAGCTAAACATTGTCCAGGTTAAAGTGATCCTCAACTGAAGAATATCTAGGAGTCCCAGCTGAGGAATTTTTTTAAAGCCACATATCGAAAGTTTAACCTTTGTAATGCAATAGTGCTCTCGCATACATGTAACCCTTCTGCCAGGTGTCACTAGCAGTAAAGGCCAGTTTCAAATGATGTCCAAAATAAATAAAATCCATAGATTCCAAGGCTGGCAGGAACCATTGTGACCATGTGGCCTTCAGTATAACACAGGCCATAGAATTGGCTTCAGCCCCCATCTCAGACCTTATCTAATCTCAGGTTTTAAGAACCCTAAATCCCCCCGGTCATCTTCACTAGTGGTTCTTCCCTGCCAACAAACAATCTGGAATCCTTGGGAATAGGAAACCACAAATAGCGTGTGTGGTTTTTTTTTTAATTTGTGCAGGATGGCGAAAATAAGCATTTATTTACATAGTAAAATGATATTATTAAAACCCAAACAGTACAAGTGGTATGGGTGACTGCACAGTCCCAGTTATTAATTGCCTGGCTTGTTGGGGCCCAGAACTATAAATATTTAATAATACCTAGCTTTTATATAGTGTTTTTTCACCAATAGGTCTCAAAGCACTTAAGGAGGTCAGTATGATCTCCATTTTACAGATGGGGAAACTGAGGCATGGAGCAGGTGAAATGATTTCCTCAGGGTCAGCAGTGACAGAGCCAGGAATAGGATCCCAGTCTCCTGAGTCCCAGCCCACTGCTTTGTCTATGAGGCCACACTGTCACTCAAAACAATCCCCAGTCCCCCTAAGCCTCATTTACAAAACCAATTAGACTCAATGGTAGACAAGAGGCTGCCAGGAGATAGCTCTCCTCAGCCTCTTCCTGTGAAGTTCACACCACCAGATCCTATTCTGTTCTGCAACTTTCCAGGGCTGGTTCCACAAAATCAGCGCTACCAGACCTGCTACTGCCAGATTCTGATCCAAAGAAGTCAAAGCCACTAACTAGCTAGTGCCCCATCCAATTCCAGTGTCAGATCCACTGCTACTAGATTCAGTTTCACAAAGTCAGCTCCAAACAGGATCCAGAATCTCTGGGCAGGGAAGCCAGAGCAAAGTAAAGCCTCCCGACAGAGTCCTGCTCTCAGACACTGTGTGGTCTGATTGATTTTGGGCTCATTACCTAATAAGAGTCTACTACCTGTCAGCTGAGCATGTGACCCTCTTTCCCCAGGCTGTATCTTTCACAAATACATTTATATGCATCATTTAATATTTCCAGAAAAAGAGCACAAACTCCAGAAAAATACAATATAAAATGCTGTACAGAATGGCATTGGGGTGAAATATATGTAAATTAAGCCTGCTAGACTTAGCTTCCCTCCCCCCTTTCATATATGAGGGAACAGAGACTTTGATTCCCCTTTAAATATATAACAAATCCATAGTGTTCAAAAAAGAACTAGATAAGTTCATGGAGGACAGATCCAACAATGGCTATTAGCCAGGGTGGACAGAGATGGGGTCCCTAGCCTCTATTTGCCAGAAGCTGGGAATGGGCAACCCTTGAT
This sequence comes from Malaclemys terrapin pileata, assembly GCF_027887155.1. Classification (NCBI taxonomy): domain Eukaryota; kingdom Metazoa; phylum Chordata; order Testudines; family Emydidae; genus Malaclemys; species Malaclemys terrapin. Next base: position 68,803,561 of record NC_071506.1, on the reverse strand, counting down.
GATTACCTGTTCTGTTCATTCCCTCTGGGGCACCTGGCATTGGCCACTGTCGGAAGACAGGATACTGGGCTAGATGGACATTTGGTCTGACCCAGTATGGACGTTCTTATGTTCAAGCCTTCTAGCTCTTTGGCTCACATTCATATAATATAAGCTAGACATTACGGGCCAGGTTCTACCCATATGTTGAGTGGGACCTTTTTTCTTGAGGTGGCCTATTTATTTCAATGCGATTGTTCAGAGTAAAATAAGAAGGGTGGCACAATCTAGATTTATGTAAGGCTGAATCTGACTGCAGTTACCCAGTATAACCACACATCAAATTTATCCTCCCTAAAATCATGTTGCATACTCAAAGGGGAAATGATAGTAGGGAGAGTTTTTTCTCTGATACTCCTGTCATCGTTAAAAAGAGGCAACAAAGATCTCAGAGATCTCAGGTACTGTTGCAAAATGATACCTGCAGTAAAGAACTCCGCCATCAGCCTCAATGGCTGCAATTAACAAGAGAGAGGGAACCTCTCATTTGGGCTGGCATTCAATGCCCCTTTCCATGGAAATGAGCAAGGTCACTGATTTATACTATCTGGTTTTAAAACTCACTGGCAGTGGCACCATGTTTCTGCTGAGCCAACATCAGCTTCCATGGAAATGGAGAGAGAAACTGCAGCTAGCACTGGCATAGGGGTTGGAACTCTGATCAGATTCAGCTCTGGCTGTCAGCTAAGAGCTGAACGTGCCATTTAGCAGGTAATACCGCTAGATTTTTAGGATCTAGCCGGAACTGGATGTCTGTAGTACTTTACTTTTTAAAAGTTTGTCTTTATGCTTCTCATTTAATTCATCTGAATTTCCTATAACAAATGCACATTTGAAACAAAGAAACACCACACAGGTATGTGCTTAAACCTCAGATACCCCACACTGCTTGGGGGAAGAGGTGTGGCTGAAATCAGGGTCTGACATGGGAAAATGGTCAGATTGGAGCTCCGTTAAGATGCAGTACCAGGCAAGGCTGCAGAACGCAGGCACTGGGAGATATGAGCAGAACTTTCTATTCCATTCTTTGCATCATTTCCTTTTTGTTTAGAAAAAGTACAACAGGTTTTGTTTGTCTGGAGACTGGGCCCTGTCGGAGAAAATGGAGAGATGTTTATCTTCTATTTACTATTAACACAGGCTGAAAGCAATCTTTCCTTCTGACAGCTAGAACACACTTGAGGCAGTTACTGCTAGACACAGATGAAGGCCGATTCCCTGTCCCATAAAGAATACAATCTATCCAGCATGGGCCCACTGAGTCAATGGCAAAAAACTCACTAACTTCAGAGATAAGAGCTGAATCCTCTATCCTACCTATGTAAAAGTCCCTGCTATTGGATGAAAGAGATGATCACTCAGTAACAACTTTAATTGAATCCACTGATTGTTGACTGCAGACAGGGCTGGCTCCAGGCACCAGCTTAAGAAGCAGGTGCTTGGGGCGGCCAAGGGAGAAGGGTGGCATGTGCGGCAATTTGGGGGTGGCAGGTCCCTTGCTCCCTCTAGAAGCGAAGGACCTGCTGCCGAACTGCCGCCGCCGATAGTGGCTCTTTTTTTTTTTTTCCCCCAATTGCCGCCGCTGGTTGTGATTGCGATCGCGGCTTTTTTTTTTTTTTTTTTTTTTTGCTTGGGGCGGCAGAAATGCTGGAGCCGGCCCTGACTGCAGAGGGCAACACAATTACCATGCTGTATGAGTCCACTACAGTGCAACACTCTGGAACCTGCAAAACATGTCAGTCAGCCGGAAGGGAGCATGAGATCATACAGTGGGCTTGATTCAGCCTCGTGCTACTGCTGTGGCTTATTTATACTGGCTTTCCTGGTGAAAAAGACCTGTCAAACCAGCAGATCCAGCTCCAGGGAATTCCCTGGAAGGTGCAGAGCTGGCATAAGGACTTCAGCACTCCCTGTAGCAGCCCATGGTGGGTGGGTCGTGGCTGAGGCATTCCTGACTGCTGTAACAGCCCTTTGGAGTCTGGGTACTTAGGTCAGCCCTGAGCGTGCTCTGATTTGCACTGGAGTCTAGACTGGCCCTGGGCCAGCCCAAGAACAGAGGAAGAACGAAGGTAGCAAAAAGCTGGCTTTGCTCTTTTCTCCTTGGATCCTGCACTAAACTCAGCTAAGGTGGCCTGATGAATGAGGTCCATTGAGCATAACATGCTGCCAAAATGACATGGGATCATTTTTCATGCCCTTTGTTCAGTTATAAGTGCCCACACTAGGTGCAGGACTGTGAAATGTGACCCTGCATTGAAGTACTAGCATAGTGGTGGGGAAGTGGATACTAGAGATTGCACAGACAGCTCAGAAGCTATTCGTCCCTGCACATTAAGGTAAATGGTTGTTGTTTGGAAAAGACACTTTCACTGTTAGGGCAATTATTTGTGTCATTTAAAAGCCACTTTCAAGTAGGGTTCATTTTACAGAACAGTTGTGCATGTGCCAGGGCTGCACTGACATGATTTATGCCACAAGTAGCCTCTCTGTTCTCTGATTCCACCCACAGAGAGAGTTCTCAAGTGGGATTTAACTTGGAAGCTTTAGAGCTACTGGAGTCTGTAGCACCCATGTACCATACTTTGTGTAAGCAAACCTTCACCCAATCTGTGGCGTATGGACAGAAAGCCTCATTTCACCATCAGAAGAGCTATTCCAGGCAATCCAATACCGGAGTACAATAGTTTAAGAGGACACAGCCTACCTTACTTCTACATTTTATTGATCTGCTGCCTTAAGTTGAAAAAAAAGGTCAGGCCAATTAAGGCTGCTGTGAAAGAAGTGTACAACTTGCCTTGCTTACATTTTTAATTAGTTTAATTTTAAAGTCTCAATGAGTTACAATTCATTCTGTCAGTAATCCCTATCTTAAAGAGATCAGGACCAGGCCTGCATTAAGGAGTTTGCTGCACAATATATGATTGGCAGAGTAGACTGATTAAACTCTGGAGTTAAATTAAACTTTGAGAGATCAATTTTCTCATTTAAAGTTACAGTGCCATAGAAGTTCTGATTTAAGATAACTAAAGTAGGGAAGTCCAAGGAGCAGCTCATCACACTGTCCTTGTGCTAACAAGGTGTTTATTTTCTTTGTTAGCCAACAGGGAACCAAACAAGAGCATGTGACACTTTTTCAAGGTGTCCAGAACCATAGGTCATCGTTTTAACCCTGTGCCTCAGTGAGAGAGACTTGCTGGTGGTAAATTGACATGCAAAGTCAGTTAGCCACCCAAACAAGCTCCCCCAGACTCTGCCAGCCTTTGCTTTGCCTTGCAGGTTAACCTTGGGTGTACCTAAGTTCCTGACTCCCCGGAAGCCTCCCCCTGAAGTGTCTGGCCCACGGTTGGGCAAAGAACAGCCCAAGAGCTGCATCCGGCCCACCAGCCATTTTAATCTGGCCCTTGAGCTCCCACTGGGGAGCGAGGTCTAGGGCTTGCCCAGTTCTGGCGCTCCAGACAGGGAGCAGGGTTGGGGGCTGCTCGGCACAGCTCCCAGAAGCAGCGGTATCTCCCCACTCCGGCTCCTACACGAAGGGGCAGCCAAGGGGTTCCACTCCGCACGCTGCCCCTGCCCCAAGCGCCGCCCCCGGAGCTACTATGGGAGCTGCAGGGGCAGCGCCTACAGATGGGAGAATATACCGCTGCTTCCAGGAGCCGCTTGAGGTAAGCGCCGCCCCGAGCCTACACCCCTGAACAACCCCCCTGCACCCCAACCCCCTGCCCCATCCCTGATCCTCCTCCCACCCTCCAAGCCCCTCAGTCCCAGCCTGGAGCACCCTCCTACACCCCAAACCCCTCATCCCCAACCCCACCCCAGAGCCTGCACCCCCAGCCAGAGCCCTCACTCCCCCCCGCACCCCAACCCCAATTTCATGAGCATTCATGGTGCACCATACAATTTCTATACCCAGATGTGGCCCTCGGGCCAAAAAGTTTGCCCACCTCTGGTCTAGCCCCTATCACTGGACACACACAGTAATTATCAGGTAAGCCATCCCAAAGAGACAGTACACCCGGCTGGAAGATTACAACTGAGGATCAGGTCTTTTATAGCAACACAACACTGGAAACTATTCGTAGTGAAAACAAATATAAGTTTGTTAACGAAGATTCACAGATTCAAGAGAGTATTGAGTAAGAATCATGGAAACAGAAATAGTTACGAATAAAACAAAAGTATAACACTTTCTAGAGACTAAAACTTACCTTTAACAAGCTACAACCCTTGTTTAAAGAAGTTTTTCACCCTCAAAGTCTTTCTGCTGAGCTTGCTGGTTTTCAGTCAAAGCAGGATCTAAGCCAAGCACAAATCACCCCCTCTGCCAAGGGTGTTCCTCAGTGAAATGGATAACGGTGTGTTGTCCTTGCATCCCCTGTCATAGTGCAGTAGACCTTTGAAATGTATTTCTGTTTGTTCTCCAGTGTGCTGGGGCCATATTGAATTCATCGCTCATCCCCCCATCAACCTGTTTTTTCTGTTGACTTTACATGTAAGTGTAGCTCCTACAGTTTTTGTCTCACAATACTTAATTCACAGATGATGGAAAGATAACTACCTTCCCTCCGGTCTGGAACAAAACCTGTTTCTCCCTGTGTTTGGTTACAGACTTTAAAGCCTAATGCAGGAATACATAATGCCTCATATAGTGTTAATACATACACTTCACATTGATGTTAATGACTTGTGTGTCACCGGCTATCATTTGATACTCACATGACATCCTTTATAGATAAATACTATAGCAGCAATGTGTTAGGTGTAGTGAGTCTGTCAGGCCTGATAAGAGTTCCTGACAGAACAGTGAGCCTGGACATTTAATTAATCTACTATAACAGGGGTAGGCAAACTATGACATGTGTGCCAAAGGCGGCACGCGAGTTTATTTTCAGTGGCACTCACACTGCCCGGTTCCTGGCCACCGGTCCGGGGGGGCTCTGCATTTTAATTTAATTTTAAATGAAGCTTCTTAAACATTTTAAAAACCTTATTTACTTTACATACAACAATAGTTTAGTTATATATTATAGACTTATAGAAAGAGACTTTCTAAAAACATTAAAATGTATTACTGGCACGCGAAACCTTAAATTAGAGTGAATAAATGAAGACTTGGCACACCACTTGGCACACCAGAAAGGCTGCCAACCCCTGCACTATAATAATGTCCACGCAGCAACAATGAGAAAGCAGAAGGATAATACAAACTCAGTCTACCAGGAGTATTAAACAACCAGTGCTAATAAATTAACTCAGACAGACAATAAGTCAAAGCAGAAAAAAACCCTTTTTCATCCCCACTCTCTTCAAGAACACACTCTGAACTAGAGAGGGATGAAGTTTTTCTCCTCTCAGAGAAATTTTCCCTTCAGAAAATGTGGTTTTATTGAATTAGAATTTTTTTGTGGGAAAATGCTCTTTCAATGCCAGTTTTCAATTTTTCCAAAAAAAATTACATACCCTATATGGAATTCAAGAGTGGCTGGGCATAGCACTCTGGTATTTATCTGGGGGTGGCTTGCAATTGCTATGTAATTAGTCCCATAGCTCAAGTCGTAACAATCTAAAGGTTCCGAGTTCAAAAATCCTGCTGATTATGGCTGATGAGGCAATTTTTAGTGCAACACACAACCCAATTTACTTTTACAAACAAATTCAGAAGTTGCCTATAAAAGAAATGTTAAAATAACGTTATTTAGGCTACTAAGTCAAGCACTTGGAAGTTAGGAAATGATAGAACTAAGGTTGTCTATGCATCCTTAATGGAGACCCTTGTATATATGCACTCTGATAGTGTATTTAATTACATAATCCGCCCCCCCACCCCCACCCCGCCCGCCATACCCCCACAGGACTCCTGCCTTGTTCAGTAAACAGGATGAATGTGTGCTGGATGAGGGCTAGTTTGTTTGGGGGTGGGGGCTGATAAATTTCTGCTATAGTGTGATGTTTGGTTGGTTGAAGCTGTATTGCTAGATCAGGGGTAGGCAACCTATGGCACGTGTGCCAAAGGCGGCACGCGAGCTTATTTTCAGTGGCACTCACACTGCCCAGGTCTGGCCACTGGTCCGGGGGGCTCTGCATTGTAATTTAATTTAATTTTAAATGAAGCTTCTTAAATATTTTAAAAACCTTATTTAATTTACATACAACAATAGTTTAGTTATATATTATAGACTTATAGAAAGAGACTTTCTAAAAACATTAAAATGTATTACTGGCACGCGAAACCTTAAATTAGAGTGAATAAATGAAGACTCGGCACACCACTTCTGAAAGGTTGCCAACCCCTGTGCTAGATCTATTATTTTTATTGACTGTATTTCTAAAAGACCTGCCAGAGACATAGAGCAAGGGAAAAGCTTTTCTCCTCTAGCAAAACAAATGAAATATACGAATTATTCCAATTTAAGTTCCATTCAGACAGACATGTTCTTCTTAAAGGAACATGTCCAGGACACACCAAGTAACTAATCATATAAAACAACTCTTATTATCTACAAACATTTCTAAAAGGAGAACTGACAGAAGCTAAAGACAAAAAAAATTCTCTTTTCCTGCCACAACTTCAATTACTTGCTTATTTTAGTTTAAATATAAATTATTTGACTTTACTCAATATCAAGGTCCTAGTGAACTTTAGTAATTCAAGTAACACTAGTGAGAGAGCAGAATATCAGACCACCACTACTGATCAGGCTGTTAGAAGAGATAATCCTAAGTATTTTCCTCAATAGTGATGAAAGCAGTACTTTAAAGAGGACTATTAGAGTTCTGAGTGTCTGAAATTCCTGTTGACACAGTAATGCAGTTAACACATGCCAGCATTTTATTTATAGAAAACAAAGTAAAGCTCCATTAGTGCAAACCAATATGTTTTAGGCAATCTAGTGCAAACCAATATGTTTTAGGCAATCTAGTAGTATTATTTACATTACAGTGCCATCCACATCTTGTTAGGTGGTGCATGGACAAAGGCCCCGATTCTGCAATCTGTTCCAACCGGGCTCACCCCTATGCCTGCACAAAGCCCCATTGATTTTGATAGGAGGCCTGCTGGCATGGAACAATTTGCAGGATAAAGATCTAAACAGAGTTTATAAGGGCTAGTCTACACAAGGAGTACTACATTGATGCAGCTGGTCCAATGCAGCTGCACTGCTATAGCACATCTTGGTGAAGACGCTCTATGCCGACGGGAGAAAATTCTCCCGTCGGCATAATAAATCCACCTCCACGAGGAGTGGTAGTTATGTCGGCAGGAAAAGTTCTCCCACCGATATAGCGCTGTCCACACTGACACTTAGGTGGGTGTAACTTACGTCGCTTGGGAGGTGGCTTTTTCACACCTGTGGTTGACGTGTTATACTCAAGTAAGTGGTAGTATAGACCTGGCCTAAGACAAGGCCACTTTACCCAAATTACTCTGGATTACAATGGGACTGCTCACATGAAGTGTGTTCAGGATCAGGGCCTAACAGACAAAAGTAATGGGTTGGGGATAGGGATAAAACATACAGGCAGAAGGATGAGAACTATATCTGGTTAGTTTGCCATTTCGTTCCCACTCCCTCCCCCTTTTTCAGATTTCCTTGTCTGTTTTCAGTATTTTATCCCTTTTTTTTTAATGGAAAATATTTCCCCAACCATTACAAATCCACCGATTGATTTATATCCACTATCATGTTTTTATTTTGTTTTCCTTTTAATTCTTATAATAAAATTAAATGCCAAATTTCCCTTCCAGCTCTTTTAGGAATACAGTAACTAAGATCTACTATATAAAATTAAAATAGAATTATCCAATGTTTTGAAGTTCACAATGAATTCTCATCACTGCTTGGAGTTTGTCTCTTTAAAAACTTGGTTATGTAAATAGCAAAGCTATTCGGGGATTCAGTTTCAGTGACATTCTGACTATGAAGCTTTACTTGTGTGTGATAGCTAGGGATGTACTGAGACAACAGTAAATCTTATTGTTGGCTTGTAGTGTCTCAGTATTGGAATTTTGTTTATTTAAAGCTTACAAAGTTTATAAGTAAACATTTGATTAGGAAAGAATAGGATTTTAGGAAGAGATTATAGTTTTAGGAAGTTTTTTCTATTTGAAGGAAAGGTAAAAAAACAAATATAAAAAGATAATGTAAGCTTAATTTTAGCCAAAAGATTTTTTTTACCTTTAAAGCTGTATTATACAAACAAAAAAGACAAAATTGAAATATTTTGACTCAAATCCAGCAAAATACTTCAGCATAGAATCATACAAGTGTAGTGCTGGAGGGGACCTCAAGCGGTCATCTAGTCTAGCCATCTGCGTTGAGGCAGAACTAAGTATACCTAGACCATCCAAGACAGATGTTTGTCTCACCTGTTCTTTAAATCCTCCAATGATGGAGCTTCCACAACTTGCACTGAAAGCCTATTCCATTGCTTAACTATTCTTATAGGTAGAAAGTTTTTTCCTAATATCTAACCTAAATCTCCCATGCTGCAGATTAAGTGGATTACTTCTCCTGCCTTCAGTGAACACTTGATCACCGTCCTCATAGCAGCCCTTAATATATTTGAAGACTGTTATCAGGTCGTCCCCCCCGCCCCATCTTCTTTTCTCAAGATTAAAGATGCCTGTTTTTTTAACCTTTCCCCATAGGTCAGGTTTCCTAAACCTTTTATAAATTTTTTTGCAGCTCTCTGGACTCTCTCCAGTTTGTCCACATCTTTCCTAAAGTGTGCCATCCAGAATTGGACACACTATGAGGCCTCACCAATGCTGAATAGAAGGGGACAGTTATCTCCCATGTCTTACATATAACAAGCCTGTTAAGATACTTCAGAATGATGTTAGTCTTTTTTGCAACTGCATCACAATTCTGACATATTTAATTTGGGATCCACTATAACCCCCCAGATCCTTTTCAGCAGTACTACCAGCTAGTCAGTTATTCCCCATTTTGTAGTTGTGTATTTGATTTTTCCTTCCTGTGTGTAGTACTTTGAACTTCCCTTTATTGAATTTCATTTTTTTTTTTTCATCTTGGTGGCCAGTGCTCCAGTTTGTCCAGGTCCTTTTGAATTCTAATCCTGTTCTTCAAAATGCTAGCAACCTTTCCCAGCTTGGTCTCATCCGCAATTGATCTCCACTACATTATCTAAATCAAGGGAACCAGGACAGACCCCTGCAGGATCCCACTAAATACATCCCTCACTATTTGATAGCAAACCATCAAGAACTACTGAACACATTCACTTTCCCTCTGTACATGGATGTTCCTCTTGGTGTTGTGCTCTAGAGTTTGCAACATCCCATTGTGAGTTTTACCTCTACCTCACTTCCATCTAAAACACATTTCCCTCATTTGCTTAATGAGAATGTCAGATGCTTTACTAAAATCAAGATATATCACATCTACAGCTTGCCCCCAATCACATGGTCAGTAATCCAGTCAAAGAAGGAAGTTGGGTTGGTTTGGCCTGATTTGTTCTTGACAAATCCCTGCTGGCTATTCCTTATAACACTATTATCTTCTCACAATTTGATTGTTTAATCATTTGTTCCTGTATCTTTCTAGATATCAAAGTTAGGCTGACTGGTTTATAATTCCCCATGTCCTGTTTGTTCCCCTTTTTAAGGATAGGTTCTGCATTTGCCTCTCTCCAGTCCTGTGGCAACTTATTCATCCTCAAAGATAATTGCTAATGGTTCTAAGATTGCTCCAGCTAGTTCCTTAAGTACCCTAGGGTGAATTTCATCAGGCCCTGCAAACTTGAATACATCTAACTTATCCAAATACTCCTTAACCTGTTCTTTCCCTATTATAGCTTGTGTTCTTTCCCCCTTGTTGTTGATATTAATTGTGTTGAGTATGTGGTAATCATTTATCTTTTTAGTGAAAACCGAAGTATTTGCTAGTTTTCAAACACTTGTAATAGTAAGGGCAAAATTCCACTCTCGGCGCTGCATGGCAGATTTCATTCCTATATATACTGCTTTCTCTATGTTTGTGGGGCTTCAGAAAATTGCCACAAAAGAATTGCTACATTGTCACTGGAGATGTCAAGAAATCATCAGCAATCATAGAGCTATGACCACTTACAGCAGTTTGAGGGTCTGCTGTACATGGGCATAGCTCTGTGGAAGTCAATGGAGCTATGAGAGTTTACACCAGCTGAGAATCTGACCACAAGTCTCTTTACTGTTGGAGTACTAGAAAAAAAAACTGGCTTGGGGAGAAAGCATATTATGCACTGGAACAACAAAGGAGCATGTGTAGTGCAGGGGATGATTTTGCCACTAAAGCCTCACTTGGGCCATTTCTCTACCATAGCTAGATCAATGATTGACAAGTGCCATTGTCAGGGTTCTCTCCCCACTCTGAACTTTAAGGTACAGACGTGGGGACCCGCATGAAGACCCCCTAAGCTTATTTCTACCAGCTTAGCTTAAAAACTCTCCAAGGTATAAATTCTTTCTTATACCTTGGATTAAGTAACGCTGCCACCACCAAGTGATTTAAACAAACATTTAGGGAGGGCCACTTGGAGCCCTACCTTCCCTAAATATCCCCCTAAGCCCCTACACCCCTTTTCCTGGGCAGGCTTGAGAACAATCCCCTCACCAATTGGTACCGGTGAACACAGACCCAAACCCTTGGGTCTTAAAACAATGAAAAATCAGTCAGGTTCTTAAAAGAAGAATTTTAATTAAAGGAAAGGTAAAGGAAATACAGAATAACAAAAGACTCAAGTACATAGAGGATCTCCCCTCTAGGCAAAACCTTAAAGTTACAAAACCAGGAATAAACCTCCCTCCTCCTACAAAGGAAATCACAGACCAAAATAAAAGTAAGCTAACGCATTCCTTCGCTAGTAATTACTAATACTAATGGAGTTGGATTGCTTGCTTTATTGATCTGTCTCCGGCAAGCACACAGAACAGGCAGACAAAGCCTCCCCCCATCCCTCCCCCCCAGATTTGAAAGTATCTGTCCCCTTATTGGTCCTTTTGGTCAGGTGTCAGTTAGGTTACCTGAGCTTCTTAACCCTTTACAGGTAAAAGAGGAATTAACCCCTTACAGGGTAAAGAGGGACGTTATGCTACCCTTAGCTGTATGTTTATGACAGTCATCTGTAGTGCAAACCATTGCCACTATTGCAGAAAGGTGGAGGCTTTCTTCACGTGCTCAAGATAACTCTCTTGAAGTTTATTGTCCAAAGAATCTGTCCACTAGGCTAATAGTACTAGAATTATTCTTCCCTGCTTTGCTAGTACTGTACATTGCACAGTACTACCCAGGTCCTTGTGTACAGTGGGAACCATTTCAGCTGAAGTCTTTAGAGCTGTACACAAACCAGAATCTCCATCCTGTGGGGAAGTTCGCGTTGCCAACATTTTTCTTGTTCCCAATTGTAACGAAAAGTCCAAGATGCAATACTTCCTGAGGAATGGACAGTTTAAAAAAAATCACTTTTGGAAGAACCAAAATGGAATTTTTCAAACATTTTCAGCCCAGTTTCCTGGCCAAGCTGGGGAGCTGGGCAGGCTGCCTGCCTGGTTTTTTTCCCAATGCCATCAGATCATCATTTTCTGATGGAAACCTGTTCCACTGGAAAATTTTCAAACGGCTCTAATTGGAAGCTTCATAGAAAAATACTTAAGAAGCATCATATCTGTTTACAAAACAACATTAGGTGAGTGGTAAGAGAAAGCAGGCTTGGCTATAGGTTGCAGAGATTATTGGTCTGATTAACAAGAAAATGGGCATTATTATCCCTCAATATCTTGTTGATTGGATGTAAAAACCTCATCCAGTAGTTGGCCAGGATGATGTTTTACCTCGGTCTCTGAACTGAAGGGTCACAACAATCCGACCACTGCTCACCTGTCCAGCCATGGCAGGATTTAACTGGGTTCAGCTGAAATTAATTTAACTAGAGGAAGATCTTGGGAGTAACACCCTGGCTGCATTAGGACAAAGATTGAGACCTGACACACACTTGGACAAGGTGAAAGAGGGAGTTCTGTAAAATTCCTTCTTTTTTTTTTTTTTTTTTTTTTTTTTTTGAGTGAGAGAAAGAGAGAGAGACTTTAATATAGAAAACCTGCCTTCACAGTCTGGTAGCTCAGAGACACAACCAGGACTTTAACGTGAGCATTGTAAAGGTGTGCTGAAAGCTAAGAGACATTAAAAGAAACCATTTCCCTTTTTGTTCTGATTCATTATATTTTGTTTTTTGTCTGAGGATAAAAGGTCTCAAAGAGACACAAACTGGAACTTTACTGATTTCCTCATTGTCCAGATATAGGTCAGCCAATTTAAAAACAAAGTATAGCTGTTCACCTTCTACTTTTAGGTCCTTGTGGAACAAGATTGTGATTGTACATAGAGTAAAGCCGGCCTTAGTCTAATAAGACAATCATGATGCAATTCATGGAAGCTACATTTGCCATGAACTGGGGCTGACTCCTGCACTGCAGTTTAGATGACTGGGGTATGGACAGAGCATGCCCAGTCTTCTGAAGGATATGAGCCCAACCACCACCCATCCATGTCTGGAAGAGATATCAGTGATTACAAATAATAGGTGGGGTCCTCAGTTCTGTTGTATTTTAAAAGGTTTTTACATTCTTGTATCTTAAGAGCATGATCATCACTTTGCTGGGTAAGATGCAAAGGTCACAAGGTAAAGCAGAAGGAGGAGGAGACCGAGCCCATGTCTATACTACAAAGTTAAGTCAACTTCATGTAAGTTGACATCAAGGCTCCGATTTAAGCAAATCAATCTTGGATGTCCACACTATGCTCATTGTGTCGGCCGAATGCATCCTCACTAGCAGGGCTTGCATCGACGCATGGAGCACTGCACTGCGGGTAGCTATCCCATAGTGCACGTAGCAGAGTGGAAATTTGGATGGGTCTTGCAATGCATTATGGGATCAAAACACTAGCATTGGTAGTTATGGGAACATGGTGCTAGCCTCCCAAGATGCACTTACCTCCCTCCCTCCCTCCATGAAATCAACGGCAAAGAACCACGCCTTTTTCGCGCCTTTTTTCATAAGCTTGGGTTATCCACGCAGACACCACAGCACGATAAGCATGGACCCCGCTCAGCTGTACACTGTTGTTGTGAACATTACAAACAACTGGCTCCTCATCCTGTAGTATTTACACAGACGATACAGGAGCTGTCACACAGAACAATGTGATGCCACGCAAGCAGCCCTGATGTAAGACATTGAACGTAGCAATTTGCAGTTGCTTGTGACAGTCATGCATCACCTTGACACGGTTAAGCGCCATTTATGGGCCCGGGAAACAAGCACTGACTGGTGGGACTGCATTGTTATGCAGCCATAGGATGATGAGCTGTGGCTGCAGAACTTTTGAATGCATAAGCCCACTTTCCAGGAACTGTGTAAAGAGCTTTCCCCAGACCCTGAAGTGCAGCAATACTAAAATGAGAGCTGCTCTGACAGTGGAGAAACAAGAGGCAATAGCTCTGTGGAAGCTTGCAATGCCAGACTGCTACCGATCAGTGAGGAATCAATTTGGAGTGGATAAATTTACCATGGGATCTGTTGTGATCCAAGTTTACAGGGCCATCAACAGACTTCTGCTAAGAAGGGTAGTGACTCTGGGAAATGTGCAGGACATAGTGGATGGTTTTGCCACAATGGAGTTCCCTAACTGTCGTGGGGCGATAGACAGAACACATATCCCTATCTTGGCACCAGACCAACTTGCCAAAGAGTATATAAACTGAAAGAGGTCCTTCTTAATGGTGTTGCAAGTGCTGGTGGATCATGGGGGGCCATTTCACTGACATCAACATGGGATGGTCAGGAAAGGTGCATGATACGTGCATCTTTAGGAACTCTGGTCTGTTCAGAAAGCTGCAAACAGGGACTTTCTTTCCAGACTGCAAAATAACCATTGGTGATGTTGAAATGCCAATCGTGATCCTGGGAGATGCAGCCTACCCTTTGCTCCCATGGCTCATGAAGCCGTACACAGGCATCTGGAAAGCAGTAAGGACCAGTTCAACCATAGGCTAAGCAAGTGCAGAATGGCTGTGGAATGTGTCTTTGGACATTTAAGGATCACTGGCATTGTTTGCTTACTAGGTTAGGCCTCAGTGAAAACAATATCCCCATTGTTATTGCTGCCTGCTGTGTGCTCCATAATATCTGTGAAACAAAGGGAGAAAAGTTTCTGCCAGGGTGGGGGGTTGAAGCAGATCACGTGGCAACCAATTTTGAGCAGCCAGGCACCAGGACAATAAGAAGAGCACATCAAGCGGCTCTGCGTCTCCGTGTGGCTTTGAAAACCAGTTTCAGCAATGAGCCAGAGTAATGTGACACTTATCTGTGTTGTTCCTTACCAAACTGTCCCCTCCAGTGCTTTTTCTCCTGTAAACTACACCCCCACTAACCACAGTGTGCTGAATGAATAAAGAGCCTTTTCTCCTCAATCCATAAAGTTTTATTATGCACACAAACACAGAGAGACAGCAAAGAAAAGTAAGAAAACCTTGGGGGAGAGGGCTGATAACACTGGGTGGGGGAGGGGGGGAGACAAGGACAGCTTGTTTACAGCTGCACTGCAATAACAATCAAAGGTGTCAGAATGGGCGCCTTCTGGTCCTTGTACCCTCCCCTGGTATTGAGTGCAAGGGATACCAAACTCCCCCCCCCACCACCCCACCTCATAGGACGTTTGGGGGAGGAGGATGTAGAACTGGGCGATGATGACAGCAGGTTCAGCATAGGCTGCAGAGGGACTCTAGCATCCAACTGCCTTTCTTGAACCTCAACCAGATGCCTCGACATGTCTGATTGCTCCTTCATAACCCTCAGCATCTCTTCCTGCATGGCACGCTCTTGTTCCCTGCATGCTCTCCTGTTCTCCCTGTTCATGCAGGGCTGCCCAGAGGGGAGGGGCAAGTGGGGCAATTTGCCCCAGGCCCTGGGCCCCGCAGGGACCCCGCAAGTCCTGGCAGAGAATCCCTTCCCTGGCTAGAGGTACCTTTTTAATTTTTACTCACCCGGCAGCGGTCCAGGTCTTCGGCGGTATTTCGGCGGCGGGGTGCCCTTCAGTAGCTCCAGGTCTTCGGCGGCATTTCAGTGCTGCCGAAGACACGGAGCGAGTGAAGGACCCGCCGCCGCCGTTGCAGACTTGGAGCACCGCCCGGTGAGTACAAGTGCCCCCGCTTTACCCCAGGCCCCCTGAATCCTCTGGGCATCCCTGTGTTCATGTCCAGGTTGTTGGACAATGTAATCCTCCATGCGCTGAGCTCCATCTTGTCACTCTCGGAGGCACTCATTAACTCATTGAACATGTCCTCCCAAGTCTTCTTTTTCTGCCTTCTCATCTGGGAAAGTCTCTGTCCCGATATGGAGGAAGAACCGACGGACAAGGTTTCAGCTGCAAAGAATGCAAAGCACAAGAGTAGCATTGACAGTGCATACATTGTTTCTGGTGCAAGGTTAATATTTTTTTTATTAAAAAACACCCCTCAATGCACTTCACTGCAAATCATAATGTAATCACAACTGCTGGCTACTGCAAGAGTTGGTTTGCTGCTTCAGCCATGGTGAGTAAGGCCACAAGGCATGGGCGAGAGGTCTTGTGCTGATGCTTTTGTGAAGACATCCTTGGGATCACAGGTTGGAACTTGAGAATAGCCCCCTTTCCCCTAGCAACCTGGATGGTGCTTGAGGACAGGCACCAGTGTAAAGCCCCCCAAATAGTTTGTTTTTTACAAAAGCGGCACCAGGTTGGGGGGGGAGGAGGAGAAGGGAGAAAAACAGGAAGCCACCACCCCATCCCCCTTTTTTTCAGTGCTGATTGCAATACACGGTGATCCCTTCCAACCACAACCACAGCACGTTTGGGAAAGCATGGTTGTGTGACCCAGATTTCACCAAACGGGATGGATAACTTGTTGAATTGTTTGTGGTTTAAGGGCTAACATTCAAAACTTCCTTTGTTTCCCCTAGATGACTATATGCAATATCACTCTCCTGAGGGCAACAGAGGCGGCCAGGGAGCAGATGCTGCAAGCACCTGGGTACAGACCGGTCCTTATGCTGCAATGCTGTGTGCCGCAATGATGCCAGCAGAGTTAATACTGGAGTGGTGCAGGAAAGTGTCCTACCGTGGTGGACAAAGTAAGGCCGCCCTTCCCTGAACCCTTCTGCAAAGGATTGCAGCGTACCTCCCTGAAAGCTTCCTAAAGATCTCCATGGAGGATTCCCAGGCCATCCCCAGGCACAAAAAGAGTCTATTTCAGAGAGCACCCTCTGCATAGCTGGAGTGGCCACCGATACCCACTACGCCTACTTTTTTGTTCAGATTAAACACAAAAAATAATAGGATGTAAGCCCTACAGTTTGATTGGAAATGTGTACTCACCAGAGGTGCCTTCCCCGGCATCACGCTCGGTCATCAACTGGTCCTGTGAGGGGATGGGCTCCAGGGTCAAAAACAGTTCTTGGCTGTCGGGGAGAATGGATCCTCCGCTTGCCTGCCTCGCATTCTCCTCCGCCGCCTCTTCAACAATGTGCTCCTCATTGTTGCTCGAGGTCACCCAGGGCT